>NC_134496.1:40000392-40162892 GCF_040206685.1 Ascaphus truei
AAATCACAGCTCTAATGTGACGGTCCCTCAATGCAAATAATGCAAAGCAAAAAAAAAAACAGAATTAAATGAGGTCTGATTTAAGGGATAACAGTCACAGATCTACATATATAATATATATATATATATATATATATATATATATATATATTATATTATATATATATATATAGTTATTTTTAGGGGAATATCGTTGAGACTGATTAGCAGAGCGTGAATATTTCTGTAAACTTCCATTATGCAAAACAGTAGCTGTAAAACAAATGCGTAATTGGTAAGGTGACATTTACACTGAAAGATGTAAATTCAAATTAGAGAAACCCGCAGTTTGCTGGGTCACATTTGATTGCGTTGTGTGCAGTTGCATTATGTAATTCTAAGCGCAGTCAAAATTCCTGTGGGGTATAAACACTCAGCACAAATGTATTTAAAAAAAAAAAACACAAAATGATGTTTTACAAGATAAATTCAACTGGTAAAGTCTTTAATTGCCTTAAAAAAAGAATCACCTTCCAATGAAACTACAGTATAAGGCTGCGTCCCCGCTAGCGCTGAGTGGGCGGCGCTTGCCACTTTTACTTACATATATCTATTTATTTAAGTCCCCGCTCATGCTGTGCGTGAGCGCACGTACGCGGGCACGCACACTCACATACGCTTGGTGCTTGGGTAAACAAAAAAAATTAACTTTCGAGCGCGCTCAACCTGCCCGCAAAGCCCCAGCCGCACGCGCTTCCGAAATAGCGAGGACACCCGGCGCTCATGCTCGGAGAGCTGGTGACGTCACCGCTCTCAAGCATGAGCGCGGTCAGTGCTTTGCGGGGCCGCAGCTTAATAAGTAATGTACAATAAGCGTTTCAGAGTCTCTCTGAGCGGCTATGTCAGCCTACTGTATGTAAGTGTGTGTATATATTTCCAATTTCTTATGTTTCCGAAGACCCGTCTGGCAGCAGGTAAGTGAGTTACAGAGGCCTCACGCCTCCCCCGGCATTTAATTTAAATGCCGTGGGGAAGAGCGCGGGGCCTCTGTAACCGCCCGCACCCCCCCTAGAAATTCTCCCGCGCACCCCAGTTTGCGTACCGCTGTCCTAATGCATCAGGCGGTATAATGCATATCTTCCACCTTTACAGCATTATCACCACTAGTTTGAGGACATGATGTACGACTTACAACGTTTCTCAGACATTGATCATTCCCTAGAGTAGAGGTGGCCAACTCCAGTCCTCAAGGGCCAGCTTTTCATGATACCCCAGCTTCAGCACAGTTTGAGCCACCTGTGTGGAAGCTGGGATATCCAGAAAAGCTGATCTGTTGGTGGCCCTTGAGGACTGCAGTTGGCGACCCTGTGACATATAGCAACCATATTTTTTGGCCCCTTTTGAAGTAAAATAAGAGCCAGCATGAGGCAATATCAATAGGTCAATACTGGCATCCAGCTGAACTTCAAATCCATGTAACAAGAAGCGTTCTTTAGTATTTCTAACATACATCCGGGATCCTGATGCTGGGGTTATACGCAGTTGCTTCTTGAAACTGAAACTATTCCATCGTTGTTGTTTTAAATGAAATGTGTGACAACCAATATATATATATATTCCCCATTAACATCAGACTTAACGCAGGCTATCATCATCTTTACTTTTCATAGAAATGACCTAATATTTTAAAACTTGGTAACATATCCATGAGTTGTGCTGTTTTTACTAATGTATTGTAGAGTGTCCCTTGTAATACGCTTGCCAACATCTTTGCTTTCAAGGGAACAAAAAAATAGGTCAAGGTTAACGAATGGTAATAAAACCCACTTTAATCGACTTAATTAAATTTTTTCTCATTATAACGTCGTCATTGCACTTGTAGTCTTGTTGTTCGACACCATGCATAGTCTTAACAGCTTAATGACATGAGATCTTTAGCTGACTTTTATCAGTGCTAAAGGGATCAGATAAAAAGAAGCCAGTTCATTCTGGCTAAAATGTAGAAAGAAGGTTGAATTTTTTGTCTTGTTGTAAATTGATTGTTTTGCTGGTGATTGCAGATTTTTTAAAGTGATAATGAGCTGGGGAATTTGATTATGTCTTGGGTTGTTCTCTGGCTCATTATAACAATAAATTAAATGACCTTGAGAGTGTTATTGATTAAGTAGGAATGAAATGATTTTAGTAGCTGATATCTAAGAATGATGGGTTTGATTGTGGGGAACAGGAAAATAAGTAGGAGTAGGGAATGGACCTCTCTATGGTCATATATAATCATCATCCCTTGTCGATCCACTGCTGGACAAAGGCATTCTCAATGCTCTTGCAAGGTACTGTACTGTCTCTCCTCCACATTGCTCCAGTACAGTTTTTTTATTTTATTCCTGTCCAACGATGGCCATTTCTTCTTCGCATTTAGGGTCCAAGTTCCACATTCACACGTGAGCACGGGCAGAATACACTGCTCAAACTCTTTCCTTTTTAGGCACAGTGGAAGGTTCCCTTCAAATATTGTCTTGTTCCTTTCAAATGTGCTACATACCATCTTCATTTTCCTATTGATTTAAGTCAAAAGGTTCCCATCTATTGATACTTCTGGTCAAGGTAGACGTAGCTTTTGTCTTCTAGTTCTATTCCATTTATTTCGATCTTTGCCGATTTGACACATTTGTGGAACATCACTTTGTTCTTGCCGAAAGTCATATAAATCATCTCCACCTCTGAAATATTGCAAGGATAAACCCTTTTCTCTCTCATGACTCAACTAATATCCTAACTCACTCATCTTATCCCGCCTTGACTACGGCAACCTTCCGCTAGCTGGTATTCCCCTTGTCCTCCTATCCCAACTCCAATCCATCCAAAATAATGCTGCCAGACTCGTCTACCTCACTCACCGCTCCACTATGCAAATCCCTACACTGGCTTCCCATATCCCCTACAATCAAATTTAAAACCCTAGTTTTTACTTACAAAGTTCTCAACAACCCTGCCACCCCAAGAGATCTCAACCCTCATCGCGAAATATATCCCTAAGCGCCCCCTACATTCTGCCCATGACATCTGCCTTTCCTGCAGCCTTATTACCTCCTCTAACTTCCACCTACAAGACTTCTGCCATGTGGAAACCTCTGGAATTTCCTATCACACACCATCAGACTCCACCTTAACATCCTTACCTACAAACCTTAATGGGATCAGCTGTATGGCTGGACCGTACTCAACCCTAAGGCATACTGCATCCCACAATGAGCAGCCTCTTTACCTTTTGTTCCGACATTGCCCCTTCCTCCCTCTAGATTGTAAGCTCTCAAGACCAGGGCCCTCATTATGTTCTGTATCTATTACAGCTTATTTGTCCTTATTTGGTATAGCATTCTGGTTATGTAATCTACATAACTCTGTGCCCCCATTGTACCACGCTGCGGAATATGTTGGCATGCTACAGACCCACGGAAGATTTGCTTCATTAGACTGGTGCAAAATAAATGTCCCATCATTCAGTGATATATCAAATAGTCCCCGGTCCGATTCTTTTCTCCATTTACTTAGAGACAAATAGAAAACATCTTTTACAGCATCATTACATCAGGTTATACAATACCTGCAGCTCCCCAGCATCACCGGACCTATGGTATTACGAACCATGTGATCTCTTCTGTTGCTATACCAGTCGCGACCAGGTCCCTCCACTTCCATTTAGATCGTGTTCGCTGCTCCAGTGAATGTGATTCCCCTTTAGAGAGCTCATTTATAGCATGACGTATCTGGTACAGCAGAAGGGACACACGGGTGCCAGCACCAGTGCCATATTGGGTATGTTATAAGGGCAACAAAGGGGTTAAACAAAACATACAAGAGGACAGCTATCCCTTCAATCATGCACTGTAGAGGATAATAGCCATTTTTCTATAAAACATAACCGTTAATAATCATTTTAAAGAGTCTTCTAAAAACTCAGTGGGTGTCAAAAAAAAAAAAAAGAAAAACATACAAATAAAAGTATAGCACATAGTTCAGGTATATAAATAAAATAGTGAAAAGTGTAACACTAAATGGATATACAGATGCCATTCCAGGTCGACACCCATGTGGTTCAAAAACCATTATTAGTTATAGTAGGAGGATAAAACAACATATGTCTCTCCCAAGTGACTGCAGGATTGCTCTAATGCAGGGGTGGCCACCTCAAGGGCCACCAACACGCCAAGTTTTCAGGATATTCCTGTTTCAACACAGGTGGCTCAATGAATGACTGTAGTTGGCCACCCCTGCTCTAATATAACTAAATGTAACAAAGCGACTATTTGGAACTCCCCATACTGTCTAAGCTATGTGCTACTTCTGATGTCATCTAGAGCCCGACAAGCGTTTTGCTTCCTACTCCCAACCAATGAAGCTCTTGTTGTGAGCAAAACACGTCAGATTTTAGAAGATGTCATCAGAAGTAGCACATAGTGAGTTTCAGAACTCCAGTTTGTTACTTTTAGGGGAGTGCTTTTGTCACTTTAACTCGCAATAACTTGTTTGTGTACCTGAAACGCATCTAAACATACATGTCAATTTTCTGGTTGTTAGTATTTTTTTATTGCTCCAATAAATGTATTTGTCACTGTTTAGTACTCAATGTATGTGACATTTGAATGAATTATTTATGGGTTGCATTTCAAGTCCCAACTGCAATCTACGCTTTCTGTCTTGTATTGTACGGTTTCCTTGACTTGGTGCATGAGGAATCCTACAGTATATTGTAAACATTTCGAAAAACAGCCAACCAAACACTGAGCAAATAGCTAAATTATACTGTAATGTGGTCTTCAGAGATATAAGGGGTTATCTTTTATGGCGCAGTAAATTATGCTTAGTTTAGAAATGAGTTATAGTACCTTCTACACATTCTGCTGGCTATTAATTAGTAGGCAGTTACTGTGCTGTGACTAATACATTATTCTGTGTGTAAACCTGCAGTGCAGCCTATGCTTGTGTTTTATTACACCTGCTAGTGTAGACCACATGCTGCAAATAATTGATTAAGAGCTCTGTGGGTGAAGATAATACAATATATATTTTCTACATACTGTATATACTTCCTCTCAATATCCATTGTAACCAGATATCCCTCTTACAAACACTGTATATATGTGTATATATATATATATATATATATATATATATATATATATATGTATTTCTGCCATATCTGATGAAGGACCCTGAGAGGTTCAAAAGCTTGTAGCATATCAACTACTTGTTGGTCGAATAAATAGGCATCATACCACCCTACTCCCTCCTTTTCTACAACCCGTATACACTTTTTTAATTTAATTTAGAAAACCGTAACACATCAAAGCTCTCAGACAAGCCAGGGTCTCTGTAAGAGATGTGTGCAGAGGTACATATAATGGAGACCGATTTGGGTGAAATTATATCTTGGCTTTATTGAGCCTGTTCCTTTATCCAGGCAAACATACAAAAGCAACAAAATAACAATCCCCTATCCCTTTGTAAGGGCTAACTTACTTTCCCAGACCCTATCTGCAAGACTGGAGGAATATTCCCATTACCAGGCTATCAACCCAAAGTCTCAGGAGGTACCTTAAGCAGGTGGCTCTCAGTGTCAGTCTCTGGCAGGTTCCTGGGTCCTGTGTGTCCAGGAAATATAGGTGTCTTGATCTCAGCACATACTTTGTGCTCAAGACAGTGTCTGTGTGCAGGCTTCTCTGCTTTCCTTCTGTCAGCCCAAATGTGAGCTAAGGAATCTCTCTCATGTCTCACATGAGGCTTTTTACAGAGCACTCATTAGTCCAGGTGGAGACTAGTTAATTGAGTGGCTGCAATTAACTATCTCTGTGCTGGATTCTCAGAGCTCTGACGCTGCTTTATTTAAACAGGGATAAGTCCCCGTTACAGTCTCCAAACAGGCTACTTGACACTAAGCTCCATATTCTATAACACCAAAGAGCCAGCTTTGGACAGAAATGTATGTATGTATGTATGTTTGACAAATGCACTCGCCCGATCGCCACAGGCGTGTACATTTTTGCCGCTGTCGACTGCTTACCTGCGGCGGCGGCATCCCCCGGAGTCTCCCGGTCTTCTCTATCTTTTTCTGCAAATTCATCTTTTCCCCCTGCAGCTCCAGTTAAAATGGCTGCACGGCGTCAAATGACACAGCGTTGCCATTGCAATGTGACGCTACATGACGTCATGCAGAGCCACGTTACGCAAAGCTGCATGACATCGCGTCCCGTTGCCATGGCAACGCGGCGTCATTTGACCCTGCCGCAGGTAAGTGTCGTGGGGGCGGGGTGAGGGAGTGTTTTGTGGGGAGTGACTGACTATGGGGGTGGGGGGAGGCATGAGGTGGGTTTTTGCCCAGTTTGTCGGGCCCTGTGTGTGTGTGTGTGTGTGTGTGTGTGTATAGATGTAGATATAGAGAGATAGAGATACACATACTATTACTAGGCATATACAATTGTAAATTAACCTGTTGAATGTCAGTGGGCTACCTAGGCGCATTAAAGGAATTAGCCACATTGGCACTCCATAGCTAGATGCATTAACTAAATGATGACCACTTACTCCCTTCATGTTGAAGGCCACCATCCACTATTCTAAAAAGGGGCTGATGGCCAATCATTAATGAACTAAAAAAAAATAAACAATCCATGGCCCAATAGCCCTAACCCCTCACACCAAAAACAACAAATAAATCCATACCCGGTGGCCTATTTGTAATCCAAGCCCATCAATGGCCTGGCAAAGAGGGATTCTCAACTTGCTTGACAACCTAGATCCTCAGTTGCTTTACGACTCCTTCTGTATGTATTTTTATTTCTTCTTGTTGTCTTCTTTCTTATATTGTCAGTCACTGGATGTGGCCTCTCCCTTCAATTCCAGTGTTCAGTGAGGGCCCTAGGCCTTTGATATGGGCTAGGGTAGTAGTGAGAAAAATACGGCCCACGGGCCACATCCGACTAGCCAAACCTTTCCATCTGTCCCGCCACAGATGGCGCCCCTTCTTCATACCCCCTCTCTGGGCCCTACTTGTGGTGTAAGTTCTTACCGGGTTAAGCATTGGTGGAAGAAGCAGCAGAGGGAGCTCACCCAGGTCCTAACAAGGAAGTCGGGCCCAAATTCCGCAATCACTGCCTGAGTGGGCTCCCTGCATCGCTGAGCACCGTGACCAAGGTAGTACAGCGAGGGAAGAGGGAGGTCTGGGGGTGGGGGGTGAGATAGATGGGGATGAGAGAAGTGAGACATGAGAAGGAGGGGAGAAGTGAAAGAGAGGGGGGAGAAGAGTGAGTGAAGGGGGGTGTGAGAAAAAAGGTGTGTGGCCCCCGAAGCTTACCAAAGCTCTTGAAGTGGCTCCCCAGCCAAAATAATTGTCCACCCCTTGGCCAGGGCCATCGCAGAACACATTGTGAAATGGTCACATGTTACTGCAATGACATTGGTTGCTGTTACAAGTGATTGCCACCATTCCTTACGACACTGATCGTTTTCCCCAATAGGGCAAGCTTCGGGATTCCAATACACGAATCATACAAACTGTTTAATTGTGCCAGAAAGTGACCTTCATCAAGATTAGTCATCTAAGTAGTCAATGGCACAGGCTACAACTGTATTTAACACATCCATGTTGCAGTTTTTAGAGTGGCACGGAACATTCTTGGATATGACAGATATCAGACGGGCTAAAATATACCGCTTTGTGAAGCAAGGTGTTGCAGACAGAGAAGGGGTTAAAACAAGTTTCTTACATTTGACCGAAACACTTAAAGACTAGAAAACCATCAATGTGAAGTTATTTATTTCCATATTGTTTGGTGAACTCTCTAGCACCATAACATCATAGTGTCAGTGCCCTTCCACAAAGACACGCTAGCCATTTAATGAAGCGCATCAGCTCACCGTCTCATTCACTAAACCGTGCAAGTGGCAAATTGTAATAGCACAGCCGTAACCGTTCATTTGGATTCGTGACTCTGCCGTGAGCCGCCGGCACTGGGCATCTGACGGTATTGGCTCGCACGTGTTCCAGCCTTTCTCACCTTAAACATTAGAGAGGGGAACACGTAGAGCTCGCTGCTTTGACGTCAGAAGTGTGAGGGACCCTTACCGTTTATGTGGCTGTACCAAATTGTAAGTTTTTTATTTTCACTATGTACCACTAAATGTGGAATATCTCCCTAGCGCCCTGCCTTCCCTGCACTCATTCTTTGTTTTTTTTCCATGCTATATAGCCTGGTTGATCTGGGAGCTGCGGGAGGACTAGGCTAAGGCCTTGCCCCCGCTGCCTGCTACAGCGTCCGCTGCGCTCACGAGAGCCCTCCCCGCAATGGCGCCGGGCCCGCTGCGAGGGGGGGGTTGCAGCGCTCGCGCGAGAGCTACTCCTGCTCTCAATAGAATTGAGAGCAGGAACTCGCGTCGAGCGGCTAGGCACGCCCCCCGGCGGTTCAGCCATTGAGGGCGAACCTGCCGGGTGACGTCATGGCTGCGCCCCCGTCACTCCTCCGCCACGCCCCCCCCGGTCTCTGCTCCTGCAGTGAGCTGCAGACCGGGGAATCGCCGGAACACGCAGCCAAAAGCGCGGGCGCGCGTTAGAGCGCCGTGACCGGGGCCTTAGCCTAAAAGTGGAAGAAGCTGAACGAGCGCGGTCTCACATACTTGTGGAATTGTGTCACCTTAAACATTTACAAGCTCAAATAACTATTAATCCCACTGAAACTATGTGTCAAAGGTTTGACTATTTTCCTAGAACGACAAGTCGTTTATTCTGATTTTATCACTATTGCTTTCATGCTGGTTAATTTTATTGTAGGAGAGTATACCTCTTCTACGCAATACACTAAATGCCCATAACAGTGAGGGAATTAGGTATTTGCTGTGAAAATCTATCAGATTTATTCTAGATTATACATTATAAAGTTGCTATAATATATTGTTCTCTTTTTTTGATGCAGTTCAGGCAGTGTTCATGGGGCTATGTATTATACAGGCTGAATGATTTTCTGCCATGAAAAGACTTGCTCGTTTTATTAATATAGGCACGCTGTGATAACATGATTTGTCTTGGGTCACACAATGCCAGAGCTTAAATCTGTTATCTGCAGATTCAAAGTGACTTTATCTTCGCACCTTGTAATTAATAAAGCACTGCACTTAAGTATAACTCTGCATATTGGTTCCTTACAACAAAGCCCCATACAATTCTGAATATTTGCAAGGCTATACAGAATATATCACAGTCGTGTCGGGGCTGAGCCTTACTCATATCCAACACCATAATGTTTGGTAATTTGGCCCATATTTACTAAGGGGTGCTATTAGAAAGGATATTTTCCAGCGCTGGAAGAAATTAGCGTACGATGTCTTCCGGTGCCAAAAAAATTCTTATGTAGAAGCAGCGTAGAAAATATATCTCCCGTACAGCAATGTAAAAGGACAGATTATAACAGTTCTGGTTATAAGCAATGCACAAATACTGATCCAAATTAACTGCTCCAGTATTCCATAAATTAGAACCATAACGTAGCACTTATGCACTTTTAATTACGTATAAATTCGTGACGTACTTGAAATCTGCATACTTGTTCCTCACAGGCCCATATAGAATTGTAAAAAAATAAAAATAAATGTTATCCATGATATCGCAAGTAAGCAGGAAGACAATAGGTAAATCTTCCACAGATCCCAGATAGCTGCACACAGGCTAATAGAATATATTGTACAGATAGAGTAGCTTGTATTGCTACAGGGGGTGGATTGAGGGGAGGGGGATCCTGGTAATTGTACCCAAAATTGGGATAGAACAATCACCTAAAATGCCCTATGGGCAAAACAATAAACTTTTATTAAACATCTATGTAGACGCACATTGTCACGACGCAAAAAGTGTAGTGAGTAATAAAAACAACTAAAACACAGGCACGGATGTATAAGGAGGTGGTGGTAGGATTAATATGAGGTATACCACTGCTTAAATAGATACCTCCATAGGTGGCTCCGATAGGGGTAGTGGGCGGTGAGGTAAATATGCCTAATTGAGAACTAGCAATATATGCTGATGAATCACCTAAAGCCCTGGGAGGGTGTAATGGGTATCTATTATACAACTAGTGTAATAGTACCGGAGGAATGAGCCTCAGTTAAGATGGATCAGAAGTGCTGCAGTAAGATACGGGTGCATTACCCACTGCTCTGGTGATTGCAGTGTCACCTCGTGCAGTCTGTACAGCACCTGCTCTCCTGTTACATAGAGTGGCAAGTGCCAGTATGGTGCTCAATTTCAGGCAAAGTAACTGTAGTTAGGAGTAGCCAGTACAGCACCAAACACCCTCCCTTCCCTGTCAAGGAGCGATCTCTCCCGTGACCTCCGACGTCAGCGGGATGACGTCATCACGCTGACGTCGGAGGTCACGGGAGAGATCGCTCCTTGACAGGGAAGGGAGGGTGTTTGGTGCTGTACTGGCTACTCCTAACTACAGTTACTTTGCCTGAAATTGAGCACCATACTGGCACTTGCCACTCTATGTAACAGGAGAGCAGGTGCTGTACAGACTGCACGAGGTGACACTGCAATCACCAGAGCAGTGGGTAATGCACCCTTATCTTACTGCAGCACTTCTGATCCATCTTAACTGAGGCACATTCCTCCGGTACTATTACACTAGTTGTATAATAGATACCCATTACACCCTCCCAGGGCTTTAGGTGATTCATCAGCATATATTGCTAGTTCTCAATTAGGCATATTTACCTCACCGCCCACTACCCCTATCGGAGCCACCTATGGAGGTATCTATTTGTCACACTTGCCTCTGATCCGCGCGGAGACCGACTCAGGGAAGCACCACGGGGCAGAGTCATGCGCCCACGCACTGCCAGGGCAGTGCAGGCGCAGCGGCGTGATGGCGGAGCTCCGCGAGACGCATCGCGCACGCGCACGGGTTGCTCGGCAACCAGGAAGCAGGAGAACGTGAGGGAGCTGCTGGAGCCTCCCACAGGCGGAGACTTGCTGAGTAAACCGCATGACGTCATCATGTCGCGACGCACATCGCGCACGCGCACGGGTTGCCCGGCAACCAGACCTAGCATCAGGAAAGCCTAATTGCAAGCTGTTTTTGATCAGTGTCTCTCTGACACCATTGGTGGACCAGTACACACCCCTGCAAGGTAATTGGATCCTTCCCACATATATACCTGCTTCTGCCTGTCCTTCATTGCTGAGCATAAACTCCTGTTTATGCATTGTGCTCACCGCTGCTGTCTAGTTTTGTCTTGAACTTTGTCTGACCTGTTTGACCCTGCCTGTTACTTGGATTTCTACACTCTCCAGCACTTTGACCCCGGCTTCGTTACTCGACTACTCTACCTTCTATTACCCAGGACCTTGGCTACGAAACTCTACCTACCCGGACTCTCCAACCCTGGAACACGGCAAGTACCCTGACTACCCTGACCTCTCCAACCCTACGACGCGGTACGACTAGGACTACGCATTCCGGACAGGACTGCGTGGTTGTGGGTCGGTGCCTATCAATCCCCACCTCAGCCCCGCGGTCTTCCGTCCTGTTTGTGGTGAGCGCAGCGTGACAATATGCTCAGCCCAACAAACATGGACGCCGCTGAGGTGGCCCGACGCTTAGACACCCATGAGGAATGCTTCCGGCAACTTACCGGCTCATTTACACTAAAAGAACAACTAGTTTCCCAACTTAAACAAGACGTGGATACCCTGACTGAACAAGTTAGACGTCTAACAGTATCTACCACCAACCCCGTTCTACTCGCAGCCACTCCTGCACTTATCACACCTACCTCCGAACCACGACTACCTGCGCCCAACCGTTATGCAGGGGATCCCAGCGGTTGTCGGGGGTTTCTGAACCAGTGTTTCATACAGTTTGAACTAATGCCCTCTCGCTTTCCAGTTTCTCGTACTAAGGTCGCATACATAATCTCCCTGCTGACTGACGCCGCCCTGGCATGGGCTTCTCCTATCTGGGAGCAACGCCCAGATTTGACCTCTGACCTTACTCTCTTCATCACCGAATTTAGAAAGGTGTTTGACACCCCAGGGCGTAAGGTTACGGCTGCATCCACTCTGCTTAATATTTCTCAGGGAGACCGTACTGTGGCTCGTTATGCTCTGGACTTCCGGACGGTGGCGGCCGAGACCGGCTGGAACGATGTGGCTCTATCTGCAGTCTTCTGGCAGGGCCTGTCCGAACGGTTGAAGGATGAATTAGCAGCTCTGGATCGTCCCGCTGGACTTGAGAACCTGATAGACCTGTGCATCCGGATGGACCAGCGCCTCCAAGAGAGAAGGATGGAGAGAAACAAACACCCCCGAGGTATACAATCGTCTTCTTTGTCTACCATAGGGCCTCTACTCTCCACAACTCCTGCCCTAGATGAACCCATGCAGCTGGGAGGGACTAGCCTTTCGCCTATCGAGAGGCAACGAAGAAGACGAGCGGGACTATGCCTCTACTGTGGCAATAACGGCCACTTGGTATTCAACTGTCCACTGAAGCCGGGAAACGCCAAAGCCCAGTGAGTATAAGGAGGATCACGCTGGGTACTGCAACTCTTCCCCCTCCTCAACCCTCTACGAGGTTTTATCTACCTATCTCCATATCCGGTGAGACCTTCACTGTACAGACACAGGCCTTTCTGGACTCGGGGTCAGGAGGAAACTTCGTGGACCAAAAGTTCGCCTTCAAGAATAAAATACCGTTGGTACCCAAAGATCGACCGGTAGGTCTTGAAGCCATTGACGGACGACCCTTGCAGCCCGCGATCATTTCCTTACAAACCATACCCCTTAACATCATGACTAGCGACTTTCACTCCGAGACTATAACCTTTGATGTCATTCACACCCCCTCCTCGAACATCATTCTGGGACTTCCGTGGCTCCGGATCCACAATCCTGTCATTGACTGGACAGAGGCCACACCACTTCGTTGGAGTTCTTTTTGCTTGGAACATTGCATGTCTGCTCCAAAGGCAGTGGCAGGAATGGAGGTCACGGATCCTGACAGGGTACGGCTGCCGGGGATATACGAAGATTTCCGCGATGTCTTTGACAAACGTCAAGCAGAGGTACTTCCGCCACATCGGACGTACGACTGTCCTATCGATCTTCTACCCGGGGTCATACCTCCCAGAGGAGGGTCATACCCACTATCTATTCCTGAGACCCAGGCCATGAGAACATATATTCAGGAGAATCTCCAGAGGGGGTTCATTAAGAAATCTTCATCACCTGCGGGGGCAGGATTTTTTTTCGTCAAAAAAAAGGACGGAACCCTCAGACCCTGCATTGATTACCGGGGCCTCAACAAACTCACCATAAAAAACCGCTACCCCCTTCCGTTGATAGCCGAATTGTTCGACAAACTCCAGGGAGCCAGGATCTTCACCAAACTGGACCTCAGAGGAGCCTATAATCTGGTTAGAATCAGAGAAGGAGACGAATGGAAGACAGCATTCAATACTCGCGACGGGCATTACGAGTACCTGGTCATGCCATTTGGATTGTGTAATGCTCCTGCGGTCTTCCAAGACTTTGTCAACGACATTTTCAGAGACCTTCTGGACCACCATGTTATAGTATACCTGGACGATATATTAATTTTTTCCAGATCCATGCCGGAACATATGATGCATGTCAAACAAGTCCTGCAGCGTTTAAGAGAGAACCATTTGTATGCCAAGCTCGAGAAATGCCATTTCCATCAAACATCCACCTCTTTTCTCGGCTACATCATATCGGATACCGGTCTTGCTATGGATCCTACCAAGGTCAAGGCGGTACTCGAATGGCCCTGTCCCCTCTCCCTCAAGGCCATCCAAAGGTTCCTCGGTTTCGCTAACTACTACCGGAGGTTCATTCAGGGATTCTCATCGGTAGTAGCACCCATCACGGCACTCACACAGAAGGGAGCTGATCCTACAAAGTGGACTGAGAAGGCCCTCCAGGCTTTCGAGAGAATAAAGACGGCATTCACCTCAGCACCCATCTTAACCCATCCAGATCCTTCATTACCTTTTTTTTTGGAGGTCGACGCCTCCGATGTAGGAGCAGGTGCTATACTTTCACAGAGAAAGAATCCTCAAGCTCCACTTCATCCTTGTGCATATTTTTCAAAGAAATTTTCCTCCGCCCAAAGGAATTACGATGTAGGTAACCGGGAGCTCCTCGCTATCAAGCTGGCTTTGGAAGAGTGGAGGCACTTACTGGAAGGCACAGAGTCGCCAGTCACGATACTTACGGACCATAAGAATCTTCTGTACATTGAGGGAGCACGGCGACTAGGATCTCGCCAGGCAAGATGGTCCTTATTCTTTACTCGCTTTAACTTCCTAATTTCCTACATCCCTGGTTCTAAAAACATTAAAGCCGACGCCTTGTCACGACAGTTCCTGGTAGAGGATAACAAGGTGGATCAACAGGAGACCATTCTCCCTTCCACTTGTATTTTGGCTGCAAATACTTTTAGTGCCTTAACGGACATTACTAAGGCTCAGAACAACATCCCGGCAGGACTCAACGTTCCGGAGGACCGGTTGTTCACTCCCCGTAAATTCCAGAGGAGAGTCATGGAGTGGGGACATTCATCCAAGACTGCAGGCCATCCTGGCACCAAAAGAACTACTGAGTTCATCGAACGCACATTCTGGTGGCCCTACATGCGGAGAGACATACAAGCCTTCGTAGCTACGTGCGCTACTTGTGCTCGAAGCAAGACGCCACACAACAGACCAGCAGGTCTCCTTCAACCACTGCCCATCCCAGTACGTCCATGGACACATATATCGATGGACTTCATCGTTGAGTTGCCCAAATCTAGAGGCATGGACACAATACTTGTGGTGGTGGACAGATTTTCCAAACAGGCACACTTCATCCCAATGAAGGGTTTACCCACTGCACCAATGTTATCCGAAGTTTTCATCAGGGAGATCTTCAGGTTACATGGGTCCCCTCAGGTCATAGTGTCCGATAGAGGATCCCAGTTCATCTCCCGGTTCTGGAGGGCGTTTTGTAAAAATCTGGACGTTACCCTACACTTTTCATCAGGATATCACCCCCAGACCAATGGACAGACGGAACGCACCAATCAGTCTCTGGAACAGTTTTTGAGGTGCTTTATCGCTGACACTCAGGACGACTGGGCGGAACTTCTCCCATGGGCAGAATTCTCCCACAATAATCTACAGAACGAATCATCCCGACAGTCACCATTTATGGTCAACTATGGCTTCCATCCGTCGGCACTTCCTTCCCTCATCTCCAAGTCTGGAGTCCCGGCCGCAGAGGACAGGATTCGCCACTTACAAGACCTATGGCAGAAGATCCATCGGAATCTACAGCACGCTGGTATATTACACAAGAGACAAGCGGATCGTCACCGAAGAGAGGTCCCAGGGTACTCTGTAGGACAAAGGGTTTGGTTATCTACCAAAAACATTCGGCTAAAGGTAGCTTCACCCAAACTGGCACCACGTTTTATCGGCCCTTTCCGCATCACCAAAAGGATCAACCCAGTAGCCTATCGGCTTGAACTGCCAAAAAATATGAGGATTCCTTCTGTATTTCACTCATCCCTTCTCAAACCTTATCATCAAGACTCATCCTCCAAAGGACAATCTAAACCTCCGCAAACCATACTGGTAGAGGGCCAACAAGAATACGAGGTTCAGACCATTCTCAACTCCAGAATATCCAGAGGAGGATTACAATATCTTGTACACTGGAGAGGCTATGGCCCAGAGGAGAGAGAGTGGATTCCTCATCATCAGGTACATGCCAACCGCCTCATCTCTGCCTTCCACCGTAGGCATCCTGAGAAACCATCTCTGGTTCGCCCGGAGGTCTCCCCTCAAGGGGGGGATACTGTCACACTTGCCTCTGATCCGCGCGGAGACCGACTCAGGGAAGCACCACGGGGCAGAGTCATGCGCCCACGCACTGCCAGGGCAGTGCAGGCGCAGCGGCGTGATGGCGGAGCTCCGCGAGACGCATCGCGCACGCGCACGGGTTGCTCGGCAACCAGGAAGCAGGAGAACGTGAGGGAGCTGCTGGAGCCTCCCACAGGCGGAGACTTGCTGAGTAAACCGCATGACGTCATCATGTCGCGACGCACATCGCGCACGCGCACGGGTTGCCCGGCAACCAGACCTAGCATCAGGAAAGCCTAATTGCAAGCTGTTTTTGATCAGTGTCTCTCTGACACCATTGGTGGACCAGTACACACCCATGCAAGGTAATTGGATCCTTCCCACATATATACCTGCTTCTGCCTGTCCTTCATTGCTGAGCATAAACTCCTGTTTATGCATTGTGCTCACCGCTGCTGTCTAGTTTTGTCTTGAACTTTGTCTGACCTGTTTGACCCTGCCTGTTACTTGGATTTCTACACTCTCCAGCACTTTGACCCCGGCTTCGTTACTCGACTACTCTACCTTCTATTACCCAGGACCTTGGCTACGAAACTCTACCTACCCGGACTCTCCAACCCTGGAACACGGCAAGTACCCTGACTACCCTGACCTCTCCAACCCTACGACGCGGTACGACTAGGACTACGCATTCCGGACAGGACTGCGTGGTTGTGGGTCGGTGCCTATCAATCCCCACCTCAGCCCCGCGGTCTTCCGTCCTGTTTGTGGTGAGCGCAGCGTGACACTATTTAAGCAGTGGTATACCTCATATTAATCCTACCACCACCTCCTTATACATCCGTGCCTGTGTTTTAGTTGTTTTTATTACTCACTACACTTTTTGCGTCGTGACAATGTGCGTCTACATAGATGTTTAATAAAAGTTTATTGTTTTGCCCATAGGGCATTTTAGGTGATTGTTCTATCCCAATTTTGGGTACAATTACCAGGATCCCCCTCCCCTCAATCCACCCCCTGTAGCAATACAAGCTACTCTATCTGTACAATATATTCTATTAGCCTGTGTGCAGCTATCTGGGATCTGTGGAAGATTTACCTATTGTCTTCCTGCTTACTTGCGATGTCAGTACTATCCCTTTGCACCGGTTACATTATTTGCTATTTGGTGAGCGGTGTACTACCAGTTATGTTATCCATGATAGCAATTTAATCAAAGCCGTTACAATCTGACACCTAGACCTGCAAGGTTAGAAGTATTATTTCCAATGAATTACAGTAATAGGTCTGCCAACTATTTGCTAGAGCAATTCCAAGTCTTAATGATCTACGTGGGTTTGTAAAATATTTAGCAGTTGCCCTCATTATGCAGTGACATAACAGACCTTTAGAGACCGGGATGAGAAAAGCTATGTTGTTCTTCTAATTAAAAGATATAATAATTGTATGTCCCTGCATAATTGTATTTCCCACAGCGTTTTAATGCAGCCTCCGGTGGAACATTGCCATTTTAACAATGTTATATCTTCAGAATCACAATTCTTGCAGTTGTTTTTCATGCGTATTAGAGTACCTCCCACTTAACTTTTATGAATATTTAATAGATGTAATGCCTGGTTTATAATTACCCCTATGTGAATATCATGTTCATTAATTGTAATTCCGTTGTAGAGTTCATACGTGTGTTTATAATTACTTTGGAAATCCTAGGGTTTCACCAAACATACTGTTTAAAGTGACAGACACAAACACGTGGCTCTTTTTAAGTTCTATACTGGCTATATATATATAGCAGGTATGGGAGATAAATCCCTGTAGGTGCTACAAATGTCTCTGTAGTATTGTGCAATATAGCATATAAGTCCAGGCAAGAGTTAACTTCTTATGCAGTATATTTAGGCATTGAGTGCTCACTTGATGGCCATATGATAGGGTAATATAAAGAGTGGTATGCAGGCACCACAGTGGGTGTGTGAAATGTACACTCACTGAAGAGAGCACACCCCACACCCACTTATGGGACAGCACCACTCAACCCATAGGCATGAAACATAATAAAGACATGAATTGTAGAACTGCAATCACAGAAATAAGTAACTCACAAGACCTTCCTGGACAGGTGTAGCGTGCCTCCTTCCGATATGATGAATCCAAGTAGAGAAGAATGTGGTGGAGAAGTGCTGAAAAAATGAAAGGGCTGGAGGCTGCTTGCAAATTAAAAAATGCTTTAATTTATGGCATTAGTAGACCGGGCTACAAAAAAGGTACCTCTGACGCGTTTCGCGCTATAGGAGCGCCTTATCAAAGTGTTTATAATTACTTTGGAAATCCTAGGGTTTCACCAAACATACTGTTTAAAGTGACAGACACAAACACGTGGCTCTTTTTAAGTTCTATACTGGCTATATATATAGTTTAAATACTTCAATAATAATAATATTTACTTGTTTTTTTGTTTGTATACATTGGCCACGCTCACTAGCTCTCTTTTTGACATAAATATATATATATATACATTTAAATTAAATGCAGGGGAAGTGGCGAAGGCCTCTGTAACTCTCTTATCTTGGTTCAGACGTCTTCTGATAACGCGTCAAATGACGCCGCGGGGTCATGTGACGGCACATTGCCATGGCAACGTGATGTCATGGTGCCAAAACGTCTGTGTCAAGGTAAGGGAGGGCGTGCGTGGAGAGGGGGACAGCTGACAGAGGGGGGTGCAGGGGAAAAAGATTGCGCTTCCCTGATCTAATACAGAGGTTTTCAACCTTTTTTGGTTAGGGAACCCCAGAATTAAATTTTGAAATTCTGGGGAACCCCAACCTCGCCCCCTGTCTCTCGTTCCCCCCCATTGCCCCTTCTCTCTGCCCCCCCCTCCCATTGCCCTCGTCTCTTCCGTCATCCTCGTCTCTCTCCCCCCTCACTCTCCTCCTTACGTTCCTTCTCCCCCTCACTCTCCCCCTTGCGCGCTCCTGTCCGGATTCATTTAGGAGTGAAGCACTTGGAATGTGTTCACCCTCCTCTCCCTCCCTGCGAGAGTGCGCACTGACCGGAGCAGGCAGAGAGAAGAATAGCAGTGAGCTGCTGCTGCTTCTGCTTAGCTTAGGAGCTGCCGGGTCACTGTTGCTTGGGGTTCCGGTCCTGGGACAGCTGGGAGAGTGGTCGTGGCTCTCTCCCTCTGGCGGCTGCGGAACCCCTGAGGGGTGCTCGCGGAACCCCGAGTTCTACTATATATTTTGTAAAGTTGTTTGTCTGTTCGCTGTGCATTTGGAAATCTCTTAAGATATTGTAACCACATTTTGCTTGATAGTTCCTGAGATCAGGCAGCAGGTTTGTGTCTGTTTGGATACAATTCACAAATGACATCACTGATGACATCCCCCATCACACAGCCCTCAGGCTACTACTTCATCTTCGTCACTCTGAAAATCCAATTTGCAACATTAGTGTAACACCCTTTCCCCTATCCCTATGTGAAACAGCGGTAATTACGGTACTGATGCTAGCTGTTAGGCGTACAAAAGGCCTGGTCCTCTGCTAAACTATAAGGATCCTGGGTAATAGGATGACTCCTCAAAGGAACTCGTATACCTTACGTATACCCCAATAACACACTTACAATCAGGTATAACTCCTTTACTGTGGTCCCACAGAAGGCCTCCAATAACACAACAAATACACAAATAGAACAAGGATAACAGTACTTGCAGTAATATAGTCCTGAGGTAGCTAGCCCCAATAGTACCTAGGGTGCTCGGGCACCTGTAACCCAGTGACCAGCAAGCAACCCCTTCCAGCGTGTGTGTGAGGGCAGCGCTACCCTCTCCCTTGTGTTGGTGCACAATACCTTCCTGGCTTCAGGTCCAGCCAGGCCACACTTCCTAGCAAGGCATGAATAGCAGCAGGGTGCCACGCTGCGGGGTCTCCAAAAACAAGCCCCTCACACCTTAATGTCCAGATGATGGCTGGTACTCAGGCCGCTGGGGGAAGCCTGCCTCTGCGATACGGTCTGCTCCGCTGTGTTCCCTACCTACCTATGCATAGGGCCAACCCTGCACACATTGTAATGTGAGGGGAAAATACCTGGGGCCGAGGGGCAGGCTTTGGGCCTAGTCCGGGAGCTTGACAGGCTCCCTGGACACTATCTTCCTCCTCCCTGGCTCTGGATACTCTGCCAAGGTCACCCTTGTACCGCGGAGGAAATCCTGTCAGCCCCTGTCTCTTCCTTACGGCCGTGCCAACCCCAAGATGGCTGCCACGCAGACGCATTGCACAGTCTGAAGGGCCATGCCAACCATAACATGGCCGACGCAATACTGCTGCTCCTTACTACGGAGCTGTTCTCTCCCCCCAGGAGGTAAGAAGGGGGATCCCTACTACACTAGCAAAAATACAGGAGCAGCCAAAGTTCTTCAGAGTACGAGTTCATTGTTGGGGACGAGAGTACAATGTCCCACAAACACGCAGCATCAGAGGCTCTCGATCAAACACTTCAGGACCTCAGAGGCAATGAAACTATTATGGGTGGAGTTGCTGTTGTTTTTAGCGGGGGATCTCACATTAAGAAACTAAAATATGTAATTATCCATTTATAAATCTCAGTATTTTTTGATTTCTTAGAATTCCCGAGCAACGTCAGGTACTTTCAGCTAGTAAAGTCATGTTTTGCAGTAATACTTTAATTAATATATTGCAACTCCTTTTGACCCTTTCACAGCTGATGTGCAGGTCAATCGTGAATCCCATTTTTCAGTGAGAGGTTGAAGGATGGTGGGAAAGGAATAAGTCATTGTAATAACTTTTATTTCATATGGCGCTTTTCTCCCAATGTGGCTCAAAGCTTTCCGCAATTATATCATAGCGCGCAGTACGCAGCATTGTACATAAGAATGTTACACACACAGTCCCTGCCCAGATGAGCTTACAATCTATATTTTTGGTGCCTGAGGCACAGGGAGATAAAGTGACTTTCTCAAGGTCACAAGGAGCTGACCCCGGGAATTGAACCAGGTTTCCCCTGAAACAGAGTGTCGTTGTTTACATCGTCATTGGTCGTTATTCTGTAAGGTGTGATAAGCGCAGATGAGGTGCTATGAAAACCCCCATTACAGTCAATAGGGCTTTTCATGCGCTTGCACGTCATCTCTGCTTATCGCACCTTACAGAATAAGGGCCTGTGTCGTTACTCACTGAACCGCTCCTTCAGCCCTGTACTGAGTGTTACAGCCTGGCAAGGTGTAGGGATGCATTATGATTCTCAGGATGTACCAGCAGAAGTTTGGCTGTTTTCCAATTTAATCTTCTGAAAATGGTGTTACAGCTGGGTCACTTTTGGTATAATCTGTGAAAATGTGTCTCCTAAGGCTTTGAATTGGAACCTCAGCATCCCAGCTGTCACTATAAGCTATCGTTTATAGCACTTAGGACTGGGGCAACACATTAGAATCAGTTTATGCGCGTACACCAACATAGCTAGCTTCATAAATTTAGCTGCAATTGAGCAATAATCAATACTTCATGTTCAATGGTGCAAAACTGAAATTAGTATAGATTTTCTGACTGCTGCACATTTAAATTATTCAAGCATTTACGACGTAGATGTTATTGTAGTTTTCTTATGACAGCCCCTATAAATAATGTCTTATGTTTAACTAAATGATGTCACTGAGGGAAATGTCAGAAGCTTTCTGTTTCTAATTGTTCTTTACTCTAAGCTAGAGGTAGCCAACTCCAGTCATCAAGGGCTACCAACAGGTTAGGTTTTAAGGCTATCCCTGCTTCAGCACAGGGATAACAAATTCCTTCCTAACTCCAAATATTGGCAATCCGATTACTCCCTGGATCAGCATCCTTCCCATGTTTACTTATTTTACTTATGAGTTTAACACCTCTAACCCCGGCCAATAGAAGAGGGGCCGCACCAAACTGTCCCAATGTGTGTAGTGTTCCCCTTATTTCTCTGGGTGCTGGAACTTCGGGCAGGGCTGGTATGGTGAGCAATAATAGAACAAGGCGCCAGGACATTTTCTTTAACTATATTAACGCAGTCCGAATTTCGGGCAGCGACAGGACAGGTTTTCATAAATTACCTGCAGACACTTCACACTGAGGTTACCTCGACCTCGAGGTTTGTAGGTAGAGTTGCTCTTTTACAAGCCTTCCGCTGCTGCCTAAGGCCGCGATTATTGTGGCAGCGACAGCACGCGCGGCTCAAACAAACCTCTATGAGGACGCCATAGAGCGGGCGACCGATGAAGCGCGACCGCGCGAACGATTCTCGAGAATGCAAACCATTTTGTCTTTGCCGCGCGACGGCCGGGTCACTTGCGCGGTTCAACCAATGAGGGCAAACCGCTCACGTGACATCATTGCCACGCCTCCCTGTCACCTCGGACCTCAATGCAGATTTTGCGCGAGCGACAAGCGCGCGTGATGTCATGCGCTCTGTCGCACACGGCCACTCTAATTATGGCTGGCACCTTTCTCCTGCAATTCTTAGCAGCTCTCCCTCCCCCCAGGTCTCCTCAATGAGCCCCTGCTGGGAAGAACCCACTCCCCCCTACTGTGGCAGGATCCATTTTTAGTGTAGTGTCTGAAGGGCCCCTATACTGGGAGATGCTCTGTCACGGGAGACCAGGACTTTTAACACATTTATATTTTTGGGATCATTCACTAGGCAAAACAAGATGGTGGAATAAAATTAGATTTATTCGGGTAAACCTGCGTACACACAATGAAATACAAAATACAGACGGAATATACACACTTACTGAGGTCTGGGGGTTGAAAACTAGACTTTCCTAGTTGCAGTGCGCGTGCTTCAGCAAAACGCTTACCCTGTTCACTCCACGTCACCGAAATAAGCCTGGAACAAGAAACATTATTCCTCATAACTGGTCCTGAGCTAAGCTGGGCCTCCCTGGTACCTCAATGCCTCTGGGAAACCATACCGGCACTTCAATGGACCAAGTTCCAAAGTTACCTGTGAGTCTGAAGACTGAAAGAGACAGCGCTGAGTGCGCGAGCCCCTTTTTATAAACTTCGGTGTCCTATGTTTAACACGGACAGGGATTTCCCACCAGTCAGAGCGTGGGAACTTTTCCCACCAGCCAATCAGTGCGGGGCTCATCTGGCTGGTGATGTCAGAGGAAGGGGCGTGCCAACCCACATCTTTCCCCCAGCCCACTCATAGCCACCTGCAGGGCAGTCTCCCCCAGGTCTGGCAGTACCAAAGGTGCCCACCGGGGTACCCTTTATTTTCTGAAGCTAGCATTTCGCCTTTTTCTGCTCAACCTAATGGCCCGACACCTCTGGACATCCTGGTTCTCCTTTTAGCTCAGATGTCTATGCAGACATCCTGGCTCCTATGTAAATGCTCAGGCTGACTGCATAGATATTTATACATACAGTATAACACACTATAAACCATACTTTAATAAAGTATAAACCTTGGGGAACCTTATATATGTGTGGGAAATTAGTCTGAGATACCTGGTCTCGAAAACCAGGCATCCGGGGGACACTGTGCAGCCCCAACGTAATTCTCCCCACGTACCCACAAATAGTGTTGCACGCCGGGGAGAATCGGGGTACTACCAGTAACTCTGCCCCCCCCCCAACTCCTGCAAACAAAATGAATACATTTTCGACCAAATGTCCCACCTAAAACGTACACTCCCAAAATCTTATGTCTCTACAACACAGGGAACCCCAAAAGCCCCTAAACAGGTCAGGTTTTTGCTACACTTTACATGGGACTTCCATAGCCCACCCCATCTTTGTGTACAGATGGGTACCCACAAAGCCTACACTGTTTGCGGGGAGCCATACCGGTACCTGGGGTACCCCCTAAACCAGGGACCCCCTTTTTTAAGTATACTGAAACACATTTCACCATGGCTCACTTTCCTTCCCAGGCTGTGCTGGAGCAGGGTACCCTAGTGGTGAGACACGGTTACGTTTTTAATGGGGGGGATATTAATGGGGCCAAAGTGCACACGCATCCACAAATCATGCCTGATTGTCCGATACATTTACCAGGGAGCCGGTCACTTTGGTCCCCGACCCTGTATGCACATTCTGACAACAGTTTCCCAGCAAAATCCCCCTTAAAACTCATGCACCCAAAATCCCTGGTTAAATGCATGCCCAGAAAGGGAAAATAACAACAAATACTGGCAATACATTCTGGGGCAGTGGAGTGCTGCCCAAATGCACATGAGGCTAACTATATGTGTTCCCCAACATCCACCCTTCACCTCCCAAAGAGCCTTTCCTGCAGCTATCTTCTATGGGGAATCCTAACAACACATGGTATCCCTAGCCCAGAAGCCAACAGGGGACCGTATATGGAAACATGGTCATATGGAAACACAGTGTATTATTATACTAGGCCCAAGAGCTAACCCTCTTGGGCCATTACCCACGGTTCTTCGGGGCAACAGGCCGGGCTTGGACTTTTATTTGGAAGGCCAGCTACCCCCACCGTCACACGTCCTAATTTAGAAAACAAGAAAGGTTGCTAACCCTATAAGAGGGCTAGGAACCCCGGAGATCCTCTCATCGCAGGTCCAATTATGATCTGAAGAAAGATATCCAGGTCCCAAACATTTATAACCTTTTCCCACCCCTGTGGCTGGGCAGGAAAAGAGAAGGCTTACCTAACCAAGTCATCCCCTGAAGGGTGGACTTTTCCAGTACCTCCTGGAAACAAATAAACTAGCCAATCACCATCCTATGTGACTAGGATGTACTAAGAAAAGTCTAGCATGCCCCAAGGGTGCTACATGAGATATCATTAGATGACGTGTCACTGGGGTTTTGTGTTTGCCTTCCTCTGGATCATTATACTGTAAGTACGGATATAGGATAAAGGATCTGTGGTCTAAATTTAGCATAGGTTGAACTTGATGGACGTATGTCTTTTTTCAACCTCATCTTCTATGTAACTATGTATTATTTTTTTGATCTGCATGGCATGCATATAAAGGAAAATGTAAAATAAATGTGCTCCCTACAGAGACAGCATTTTATGTGATAAAATGCAATATTTTGTTGCCATTAATTAAACATGAGCTCCATTTGAAAATATTCCTGCTCTAGGCATTAATGGGTTCAGGAAGGCACCATTTAACTTTCTGCGCCTCACTGACTGTCAATCATGTTCCATTGTCACTCAATTGTTCCAAATGGACTTAGAACATCTTGATATCCGCAGACATTTCTTATGTGAAAAAAATGATGTGAAGGATGCTAGGAAAATCCACTTGTCAAAAATATCTCTCTTTATGAATTCCAACCTTATTCTTTATTCAAACACAAAAGCAAATGACTAATTCAGTAAGAAACCATGTAGGGAGAGACAAAAGCAATTATAGCAAAAATGATCTAAACCAGCATATTCTGCCCAACGCTAGAGATAAAAAATATTGAGGTCAAAGTCTGTGGGGTGACTAAATTGCAATGAAGACACATTTTTTTGTTTCATAGTTACATAGTAGATGAGGTTGAAAAGAGCCATAGGTCCATCAAGTGCAAATTATGCTAAATTTAGACGCCAGATACTTTATGCTATATTTGTACTTGCAGTACTGTATATCAGCGTTGCGCAAACCCGGGGGCGCGAACCCCAGGGTGGGGCGCGAGACTGCCGACGGGGGGCGCGGGGTTTACAGAGGCCCAGCGCGCTTCCCGAAGGCACTTAAATTAAGTGCCGGGGGAGCTGCAGGGCCTCTGTAAACCTAACTTACCGTGGCTCCGGCGGCTTCCTCCCTGCGTCGCCATGGCAACGCGGCGTCAAAATGATGCTGCGAGGTCATGTGACGTCACGTTGCTATGGCAAAGTGACGTCATTACGCCGGAGCGCAGGTAAATTGGAGTTGGGGGGGGGGAGGGGGGCGCGGGAATGAGGGGACAGCCGGCAGAGGGGCGCAGGGAAAAAAGTTTGCGCCCCCCTGCTGTATATTGATGCAGAGGAAGGCAAACAAAAAATCCCCCAGTGATATATCATCCAATGATATCTCATAAGGAGAAAATAAATTTCTTCCCAATTCCAAATATTAGCAATCAGATTACTGCCTGGATCAACATCATTCCAATGTTTACTTATTTGGTATATTCCTGTATACCTTTATTTTCTAAAAAGATGCCCAACCTTTTTTTAATGTATCTATTGTATCTGCCATCACAGTATCCAAGGGTAATGAATTCCACATTTGAACTGCCCTTACTGTAAAGAACCCTTTCCTTTGTTGCTGGTGAAATCTCCTTTCCTCCAACCTTAAGGGATGACTCTGTGTCATTTGTACTGCCCGTGGGGTGAATAGTTCTTTTGAAAGCTCCTTGTATTGTCCCCTAATATTTGTATATAGTTATCATATCCCCTCTTTTCTAATATAAGCAAATCTAATTTAGCTAGCCTCTCCTCATAAATCAGATTATCCATCCCCTTTATTATTTTGGGGTTCTCATCTCCAGCCCTCAAGACCCACCCCCCCCCCCCTCCCAACAGGTAGGGTTTTAAAGGATATCCCTGCGTAAGCACAGGGGGCTCAGTCGACTGAGCCAGCTGTTCTGAAGCAGGAATATCCTGAAAACATGACCTGTTGGGGAGGGGGAAGGGGGAAGGGGGAAGGGGAGGACTGGAGTTGCACCACTTAGGTAAAGGTAAAAGCCATCCGTGTGACCACAAATGAGCTGGTAACAAGGTCTATCCAATGGAGTAATGATAATGTATGTCTTTCCGAGTACCGCTGCTAATCTGATCATCGTAATACCATAGCCTTTCTATCCAATAACCTATAATCTATATGGCATAGAGCAAATGTGTAGATATCTACAAAAGAGTATGTTCCACCCATTACTTGTAACAAAGGTCATGTCATGTTTTTTATTCATCCATTTAAGATAATTAGAATAATAGCACTGCAGAAATCTCCAAGTAGACTGCATTAAAATCCCTTGAACTGCTTTTATGGGGTTCCCTGTACGCCATGCTACCAAAGCATCCTCTACCAATGCATCCAATACCAAAGCATCCAATACCAAAACATCCACTACCAAAGCATCCACTACCAAAGCATCCACTACCAATGCATCCAATACCAAAGCATCCAATACCAAAGCATCCACTACAAAAGCATCCACTACCAATGCATCCAATACCAAAGCATCCACTACCAATGCATCCAATACCAAAGCATCCAATACCAAAACATCCACTACCAAAGCATCCACTACCAAAGCATCCACTACCAATGCATCCAATACCAAAGCATCCAATACCAAAGCATCCACTACAAAAGCATCCACTACCAATGCACCCACTACCAAAGCATCCTCTACCAAAGCATCCACTACCAAAGCATCCTCTACCAAAGCATCCTCTACCAAAGCATCCACTACCAAAGCATCCACTACCAAAGCATCCTCTACCAAAGCATCCACTACCAAAGCATCCACTACCAAAGCATCCACTACCAAAGCATCATCTACCTAAGCATCCACTACCAAAGCATCCACTACCAAAGCATCCACTACCAAAGCATCTAATACCAAAGCATCCACTACCAAAGCATCCACTACCAAAGCATCCACTACCAATGCACCCACTACCAAAGCATCCACTACCAATGCATCCAATACCAATGCATCTAATACCAATGCACCCACTACCAAAGCATCCACTACCAATGCATCCAATACCAAAGCATCCTCTACCAAAGCATCCACTACCAAAGCATCCACTACCAAAGCATCCAATACCAAAGCATCCACTACCAAAGCATCCACTACCAAAGCATCCACTACCAAAGCATCCACTACCAATGCATCCACTACCAATGCATCCACTACCAATGCATCCAATACAAATGCATCCACTACCAATGCATCCAATACCAAAGCATCCTCTACCAAAGCATCCACTACCAAAGCATCCAATACCAAAGCATCCAATACCAATGCACCCACTACCAAAGCATCCACTACCAATGTATCCAATACCAATGGATCTCTAAAATTTCAGGAAGAAGTGAGGAGACTTCAGCATACGTTGGAGCAAATCATTGATGGGGAATGCTTACTTGAAAGGTAAGAGTTCATTCTACTCTCAGTCCAAAATAATAAACGTCTTTTATGTGTAAATAAAGGACTTCAACGCATCACTTTTATTTCCATTCCAAAAAGGCACTGACCTTGTGCGGTGTGTAATGGATTTCTGCATAGTGTGTGTGACATTAATCTTCTTTATCATGTTTCCAATGTGAAAGGAAACGGACAATTCACTGTTTAATTAGTTTGCAAACTGTATCTTCCACACAGCTAGAGAAACCATAAACTTGCATGGCAGAACCTTTAATAATATAACCCCCTGTCTGCTGATAGTGTTAGAGACTTCTTCTATATCAGCCAAAGAGGCCAATCTGGCCGTTTTCGGTCAAAATTCCCCATTGAAGTCAATAGGGAATTTGGGCTGAAAACAGCTGATCGGCTACTTCTTCGGATTTAGAATAAGCCCCTTAGTGTTAATGCATCAAGCTATTTGCTTACTTTGTCTTGTATACATCATGTTATATATGCTCTCCTTACCTACTGTAACAATGTATGTTAATGTTTGCTATTTTATTGTTTTTCTCCGCCAACCCTATTGTAGTGCGCTATGGAATATGTAGGTGTGTTATAAATAAATGATAATATATGGAGTAGTTAAGGAGTTACTGGGGAGCAGTTACCTAATGCATTGGGTATGATGTGTCATATTCTGGTTCTGGTCTGCCATTGTATTTGCTTGTTTGTTCCCATAAAAAAAAAAAAACCGTACCTCTGACTAATAATCTCTGTTAAAAACATAAGACCCTTGATTACCAAATTTCTTACATTAATCGCAGTAAATATTTTTTCTTTGGCTCTAGAAACACGTTCCAGAGCTTGCTATAAACACGTTCCAAAGCTTGCTATAAACACGTTCCAGATGTTGCTATAGACACGTTCCATACCTTGCTATAGACACGTTCCAGACCTCGCTACAGTATAGATACGTTCCAGACCTCGCTATAGACACGTTCCAGGCCTTGCTATAAAGCCCTCAAACCGCTGTTATACACGAGACGTGTTTTTGTGAAACTCCTCTGCCAACTAATTAATGGTCCCTTTGTATTTCCAAGTTCTTTGCTTCTGAGGCACAATTGTGTCACATTGAAGAGACAAACAATGCATGATATATTTATTAATTCTTTACAAAACATCTGTCTTTTCCAGCCATCAACTTACCATGGATGTAGATAACAATATTGGAAAATATCATGCACGTTTGCAGCCACTGGAATCCAAAGTAAAAATGTAAGTATATGATGATGTCTGAAACAAAATGCTGCCTGTATCTGTGATATGAAACCAAAATAAAAACAACATTCACTCATTGTAATCAGTGGCAGATTTCCTATTAGGCCCGCCCTGGGGCGGCAAAATTTGGGGGCGGCAAAAATTGCTCCTCCTGCATGCTTTTGCCGCACTCTCGGTCCTATCGGACCTAATGGGAAGGTACTTGCCTGTGTCAGCTGCCTCCTTTCTGCCGCCCTCCTGCTCCTTGGCATCCCAGCGGCAAATGATGCCGTGGACGTCACGTACGTGGCATCGCAAGGCGTCTCGTTGCCATGGCAATGTGCCGTCACAACATCCAATGATGTCGCGTTTACGTGGCAACGCGCCGCCATGCGACGTCACGTCCGCTGCGTCATTTGATGCTGGGCTGCCAAAGGAGTAGGACGGTGGCAGAAAGGAGGCAGCTGACACCGGCAAGTGCCTAGGCGCGGTGGATTTTGAAATCCACCGCTGATTGTAATCAAACAAGTATTTTCACTAAAGTGTGATAGCAGGTACCGAATGATGAAGGCAGTGTCCGACTTGAGCATCATTCGCTCATCTGTAATCGGATTGGAGGCCCCTGCCCTGCGTTCAGTGCGACACGCACTAACTCGCCCACCCCACATGACTCGGCCTGCAGCAGAAAGGAGGAAAGTCGGGGGCCCAAGGGGAATTTCCCAAGTGGGACAGTCCATCCGGGTTAAAGGTCATTCAAATGAATGGCCATTAACTAGTTATCAAAGTGATTTAAAAATACTGTATTACTTGTGCCTTGATTTATTAAAAAAAAGGGGGTAAAGGTTTTTTCGGACTGTATTTTAGAAAGATTTATCCTAAGAAGAGGGAGAAGTTTTCTAAAGAAAAGTTTAAGCAGGGCAACTCTGGGAGTGCAAATAAAAAGTGAATGATCCTTCATACCCTTATTTTCACACTTTGACCACTGTTATTAACCCTTATGCTGGCGGAAGGGCTAGAAAGGCATTGCAAGATAACTGGGACTAACCATTAATCTAAGAGTTTTACCCGAAAACAGAATGCAATAAAACAAAAATCGCCAGTTTTGTCGTATCCATTAAGAATTAGGTATGAAAACTATTACTACAAAAAAAACTCTTTCTTCGCCCACTCCTCTTTGCAAATGATGAACAATAATGAAATACATATATATATGAAATAATTAAATGAAATAATGAACATGATGCGATGTATTTGGAGAAAGATTTGTACTCCTACATAACGGAATTGAAGAGAAAAAAAGGCTTTCTTGCGGTTAAATATGCCCAAGACTATTTTTGAAGTGTCAAAGTCGACACTGAGTCGAAGACTGAGCCACTGATGGAGCCACCTGTGCTGAAGCAGGGATATCCTGAAAACCTGACCTGTTGGTGGCCCTTGAGGACTGGAATTGTCCCTCCCTGTCTAAGACACATTGTTGCAACTTGTGTTTCCTTAGGACTGAAAGTGTTTCTTGGATTAGTGGCCAGGCAGTTTGATAAACACTGCGGCACTTTCTTGTTTGCAAATTACATATTGAACGCCTCAGCAAATCACCCACATTACTGGACATTCTTACAGCATCAGCTTTTTAATACGGTTCATCGATGAATAATATGAAGGGTCATCAAGATAAAAGTGGTCCTGCAAATGGTGAAGGGGTGTTTTCAATTATCGAGCACTTTTGCAAGAGATTCATGCCACGCGATGCAAATGCGTTTGACAAATAAAATAATGTCACTTTAGTGTTTGTGGGTTGGGTTTGATACCTCGATAAACCATTTTCACGGTCCCTTTGCCATCATTACCAACAATCAATCACTAAATGAATCAATAGATCAGCCTTCCTGTGAATAAAGAATAAGGATACATGAGCCGAAATGCCCTCTTTTCAAGGATCACTTGTTTACTGTAGGTTCCCATACGCAATTAAAACGTAACATTTGACATACCCTGGGCAGAATGAGCTGTATAAACAGTCACACTGATCCCTGTATAAACTGTAGCCCAGTGTCTTTCAACCAGGGTTCCTAGGAACCCATGGGTTCCCCAGACACCCCTAAAGGGCTACTTGTAATTTCAAGGTCATTTTAAAATTGTACCAAATACAGAAGAATTTACAATGCATCTGATCCCAGACGCGCTATCAGCGAGGGTTGGGGTTCCTTACAATGCATCTGATCTCAGACGCGCTATTAGAGAGGGTTGGGGTTCCATACAATGCATCTGATCTCAGACGCGCTATTAGAGAGGGTTGGGGTTCTTTACAATGCATCTGATCTCAGAAGCGCTATTAGAGAGGGTTGGGGTTCCTTACAATGCATCTGATCTCAGACGCGCTATTAGCGAGGGTTGGGGTTCCTTACAATGCATCTGATCTCAGACGCGCTATTAGAGAGGGTTGGGGTTCCTTACAATGCATCTGATCTCAGAAGCGCTATTAGAGAGGGTTGGGGTTCCTTACAATGCATCTGATCTCAGACGCGCTATTAGAGAGGGCGGCTGAGGTTCCTTACAATGCATCTGATCCCAGACGCGCTATTAGCGAGGGTTGGGGTTCCTTACAATGCATCTGATCTCAGACGTGCTATTAGAGAGGGTTGGGGTTCCTTACAATGCATCTGATCTCAGACGCGCTATTAGAGAGGGTTGGGGTTCCTTACAATGCATCTGATCTCAGACGCGCTATTAGAGAGGGTTGGGGTTCCTTACAATGCATCTGATCTCAGACACGCTATTAGTGAGGGTTGGGTTCCTTACAATGCATCTGATCTCAGACGCGCTATTAGAGAGGGTTGGGGTTCCTTACAGGGCATCTGATCTCAGACGCGCCATTAGAGAGGGTTGGGGTTCCTTACAATGCATCTGATCTCAGACATGCTATTAGAGAGGGCTGGGGTTCCGCAGAATGTCACAAAGGATTCCTTAACCCAAAAATGATTGGAAACCACTGCTGAAGTCATTCATGTGGTTTTGATTGTGTTTTCATGAACTGCTGCTGAACATTATATCCTGAAAACATGAATGGCTTAAGCGATGCTGGGGCCTATGTACTAGTCATTTTTTGTGTGTGTCAACATTTAAGTGCCACAAAGTAGTGCAAACCTTCATAAAACATGCGTCTGATGTTTGGAGGCTTGGCTAATCTGTGGTTTCAAATTCATTTTGACACATTGTGTCATGTCAAATACCTGATCGATACAATTGAAATCAAACACAGGAGTATGTGTATTTGTATCTACAGTAAATGATTAGTGTGATATTACTTATAATAGCCATACCGTGGAAATAACACATGTTGTTAACCTGTAGAATGCAACATCTGTGCAACGAATACATTTCCATACATAGCGCTGTAATTCTGCGCTAGCGCTAGGAACAGACTTTTTAGGGTTTACGCAAATGTAACTTATTACGCTGAGGGCGCAGATTGATGTATTTCAGGGTAGTATATAGGCACGAGCGTAACTTTAAATGAGATTTCTTTGCACCACAAAAGCTGTTTGTGATTCGTAGCGCACTGTCCCCGTGCGTCCCACTGGTATTAACCCATTACTGCTGATTTTTCTGCCGTGGATAAGATTAACAATATTCTAATACACAGAGTTGGTGCAGGACAGATTCAACTGGTGCAGGGGTGGCCAACTTTAGTCCCCAAGGGCCACCAACAGGTCAGGTTGTCGGGATATCCCTGCTTCAGCACAGGTGTCTCAATCAGTGGCGCAGTCTTTGACTGAGCCACCTGTGCTGAAGCAGGGATAGCCTGAAAACATGACCTGTTGGTGGCCCTTGAGAACTGGAGTTGGCCACCCCTCCCCCCAGTGTTCTATATAATGAAAATGAAATCAACTCCCGCTGTCATGATCATTTAAAGGCGATACCCGTAAGGTAGTGTGACTGAGGGCAGCATCAGCCGTCTTCGACCTTCAGTCTCTGTGGCCTTAATCAGATAGTGTTATAATAGCTGTATTGATCTCCGAGAAAACTAGGTTCTTATAATGAACCAAATTGATGCAGTATATCTATGTGGATTTCAAGGGCTGTGTATGAGAGGGGGAAAAGGGCAAAATCCTTGAAAACAGTCTAAAAAACCTAGCGTATCCTGTGTAGATGCTGATCGGCATTTGTGAAGCTGCTTTAATGCATGGACTTCTGCCTTAGGCTGCGATTATAGTGCCGGTGTAAAAACATGCACTGCAGGTATTGGGAGGCGACATGGAGGCGTGGCGGAGGTGTGGCAATGACATCACGTGAGCGATTCGCCCTCATTGGCTGGATCGCTCACGTGACGCGGCCATCGCGCTGCAAGAACAAATCCTACTGTAGTTTAAAAAAATCGCGCGATCTCTGTCCTCCTTCATTGCTCTGCATTCATTTGTTTCGGCATAGCGCGCAGCATAGCGTGCACGTGCGCCGCCCCTATAATCGCGGCCTTAGAGTGCAGTGCATCACGTAGCCCTCCTAGCACCATCAAGGTTTTTACATTGTGAAAAAGGGCGTGTTCAGGGGAGAGTCTGCGGGTTTGCCTCCCCCCAAAATAAAGAAACACATAGTAAATTGTTACATAATTAAAGTTCACACTTATTATTAACACTTTTTTTGGTGGTAGTGGTTCAATATTCTCCAATGCCTTCGATTTTAAGGCTGGGACCCGCTGCGCCCGGCGGCACGGACGGCCGCGCAAGCGTTCCCCTCCAGCTGGGGAATCCTCCCGAGCTGGTCCCAGTCCCCCCTCGCTGCTGGCTCACTACGCACTGTGACGCGTCAGCCGCCAGGGGATGCAAGAAAATTGTGATCCCAAGCGGTGACGCGTCACGTGGTGCGCTGATGAGCCAATCAGCGGTGGGGGCGGGAGCGGGAGCTGTCACTCAGCTTCCTACACAAGGTAGAGAGAGAGAGAGAGTGTGTGTGTGTGTGTCATTTGTGGGGGAAGGGGGAGGGAGCTGCTTACCTTACAGCAGCCCGCAGCAGCTCCCTCCTGTCCGGCAGCCGGAGCCTGTGGAGGGAGGGGGGGGAGTAGCGGGTCCCTCCACTCAAGCCACGTCCCCCCTCCCACTTCCGCCCCCCTCCCGCTCCCTACAGACCGCATATCGCGGTCTGTGTCTGTCAGTGTGCCGCCTGTCTGCAGTGCGGGCGCGCTGACTGAGGGAGCGGGGCCTTAGCCTAAGTCCCACACAATCATGGCAACAATGACAAGTAATGATTGTATTTATTAGTTTATAAGTAATTGCATGTCATTTCCCAGAATCCCTGGCTGCAGTGAAAGCACTGCTTGCTAAGCGATAATGGAGAAAGACTGTCTGAGACATGAAAATGCACCACAAGTAATATTTGTACTTACTACTACTTACATAAATTAGAGACAAGCTTGTATGTCAGGATCCGCCGCCCCTAGGCACAGCTGTTGCGGCCGCCTCCTTACCTGCCGTCCCCCTCCACCTTCTGACGCCGCGGACGTCACCAACGTGATGTCGCACGGCATCGCGTTACCATTGGAACATGACATAATGTGATGCTGCACGTTACGTTGCCATGGCAACGAGGTGCCATGACATCACGTTGGTGACGTCAGCGGCGTCCTTTGACGCTGTGTTTCAGAAGGAGGAGGGGGGCGGCAGGTAAGGAGCCGGCCACAACAGATAAAATGACTTCCCATTAGGTCCGATAGGCCCGAGAGCACGGAAAAAGTATATGGGGCGGACATTTTTGCCGCCCCCAAATTTTGCCGCCTTAAGCCCCGTCATGGTGGTGGCGCCACCGCACACACTGCTGCAGCCCAAGCAATGTGTGCACTAGGCTGCAGGAGATTGGGGAGGCGATCGGGGGCGACACGAAGCTGTTTCGCCCTCATTGGCTGAACCAGTTCACGTGACTGCAGCACGAAATCACAAATGTACTTGTTGGGCCAAAATGTAGCAGCATCGACGCGCTCCAGCACCGCAGGCACTTTAGGAACTACAATAGGAACACAGGTAAGAATCCCGGACGTGCGCTCTCACGTAGCGCCGCCGCCGCCGCCATGAGTGCGGCCTTAATAGGAAATCCGCCATTGTATGTAACAGAGAAGCACGTGTCGCTGTGAATGCTAAAACCGCCCCTGTAACTAACCCCCATAGTTCTATTCCTCATGGAAAGAGGGGAAAGGAAAACACACAGTTAAATAGCTTTTGCTGTATAAATTCTGAAATCTTATATTTCCGACATGAACAGAAGCCACCAGCGATCACAAACACATAAATGTATTCATTTTAGCAATTACATTGTAATTATTTTGGTGTATTAATTCTTTTTATAGTACAGTTCAGCATTATATTTACATACAATACAACTGACTCTCTCCGTGTTATTTAAGATTTGAACCCTGGTTCCTGAAGCAGCCCCAATTTTTTCTTGAACACGTCCCACTTGTGCGGCTTCTTAATCTTGTTTAGAAGTTAGAAATGTGCAAGATTTTTGTAATTATTATTATTTTTTTAATAGATTGCTATAAAAAGAAAAATCAGCAAACATTTAACGTCAATGTACAGGTTTTATGGCCCTTTGTACAGTATACTGTTACTCTCCCTGGCACAAAAAAAAAGTGCCAAATGAACATTTTGAGAACTGCAACATTTTGCCAAAAGTTAATGAAAATGTTAAATTAAAGAGACATTTGCTAAATATTTCACAAAGACAAATCTTTATTGTGTTGCAAGTACATATTAACAGACAGACTGCATTACATGCTCTGCTGTATGTTTAAGGGAGGGTCTACTTGTCCATTTAATATAATACGGAGAATGTAACACTGTTTCTAGGTATATTCCCTTCCCTGGTTGGGCTTCTTATTCTGTTGGTGAAGGCTGCCCTCTTGTGAGCAATGAATAGAGCGGCTGTACTGAACACAGACTCTTCGCTAGCTGATTTCAGGCGAGCGACACCCCACTGCAAGGGAGCATGCTAAGGAAACGCAGGGGGTGTCGCTTCTCCCAGTCTAATTTGCCTTTTCTCATCTCTTCAAAATAATTAATGTAACTTCCCCCCCACACCCCAATATTAAAGCATGTGTTAGCAACACTAGTTGAGGCTACTGCAGCTCTGTGGAGAATACTGTATGCAGACTATAGACTATATATATATTGAGATTTGGTACTTTGCACCCGTTTTGCAGTCAGGACACTTTGGTACATATGGGGTTATTTACTAAACCCCTCAGGGTGCAAACCCAGGGCAAATCCTGTGCAAAAAAAAACGGCACCAGGTGTATTAAAGAAAAAATATCACTTTTAAAGCAATTGGGGGGCTATTAACTTAGAGGCACATTTAGCGTTCACATGTTTAGCTAAGGCAGGGGTGCACAAGATTTTCTGGTGGGGGGGGGGGGGGCGCGGCAGTTACAGAAGCCCCACGCTCTTCCCCAAGGCATTTAAATGAAATGTAATTCCCTTACTTTCGGGCGACACGTCGTCAAATGATCCATGCAGCGTCATTTGACGCCGGAGACAAGGTCAGGGCGGGGAACGTGACCAGGGGGGCCCAGGGGGAAAAGGTTGCGCACCCCGAGCTAAAGCATGTATAGCCACGGCTGGTCCAGACTATCTCTCTGCCTTCCTGTCACGTAAGTTCTGATAGCTACCGACAGTGGCAGGTTATCCTGTAGGGCGGAGAGAGTCAGTTCAAGTTCCTGTGACTGGGAGTCAGACGCGCCTTCAGTCCCTCCTGAGTGAGCTCAAGATCTGTGCAGAGCACAAGGCCTCCAAATTGCCTGCTGGCCAGCACCATCCAGGGGTGCTACATGTTTTGTAGCATTCACTGCGCTTGTATCACATTACTTTTTTAGTATTAATACCACAAACAGTTAGGGATTAGTAATTATGATATTAAGGAAATTCTAATATTCTATACCGGTAAAAAAATAAAAAAAAATATATATATATATATATATTAGCATATAAAAATATTTCTTGTGAGCACATTCACATGTCTTAGACAGGTCTGCCAACCTGCTTTTCACCATTATCACCTTCCACTGCAGCAGGGGATTCTGGGAGATGACATGGAAATGAGCACACAGTGCCACCTTTTGGCTCTATACCATTATTACATGGAGCCCTAAAGCCAATGCTCGCTTTTTTAAACACAGCCTGGGATGAGATGCAAAGCCAGTGAACCCACTCACAAACAGGCTGTTTCGACCTTTTGAGTCTCATCAGTGTGAGGCTGGTTGCACTGGCTTTGCAATTTGAGATATATATATATCCCATTACTTATGAACTTATAACTGTTCAATAAAAGCTGGTAAAATATGTAGCAGTGCACTCAAATGAAGCTCTTTACATGTTACACTTCTGACTATTAGAAACATGAAGCCCTGAGACCATCTCCGAGGTGACGATCAGAAAAAGGCAAACTAACAGGTGTGGAGCTGTATAAAGTACCTAAGGATTTAGACATCTTCTTGTGTAATTTCTGCGGCAAAGCAAAATAAGGACTACGCCCATAAAACACCCGTTTTTCCTTTAGTAAATCAGCTCCTGTAATGTTTCAAGTAGCGTTAGCTCAGGCAACACGGACAAACAGGGAAGACTCATCAGAACAAGCTTTATAAGTGCTGATTGTCAGAAACAATCATCTAGGAAATTGCCCTGGGGTGTTTTTTTTTCCAAAGGATTTTGACCAATTTTCACTTGATAAAAATAGCCCCCTGGCAGTTTCTCATTTAGAAAATCTGATGCAATTCACTGGCACTGGTTTAGCCCCAATTGTGAAGCTGGGAGACTAGTTCGTCAATACCTTATAGAGTCTATGTATGCATCATTGTATCAGAAGACTGAGAAACAGAACACGTGCTCATAGAGCTCTCCTACTGGACCCAAGGGTAGCAAAGGAGTGCAGTTACTTGGTTTCCTGCGGCTTTCTCTAAAAGGAATTTCAGTGACTTGCACGGAGAGATGACCTGTTGTTGAAGGGGCAGAATTGTCTTTTCTGAATTTCACAAAATCCATACATTAGAAGAACCCCAATACAGTATTTAGTCTGTTAGTATATGACTCATGGAAGTCTTACTTCTCCACTATTGTCATATTTTTGTTCAGAACCCCTAGATTTCACTCATGTTGGTGCCTGGACTGTGACTTTTCTGACCCACGTACCGGCTCTGCAGAATCAGGATGAAGATATAGCTCAGTAAATGAGATCTCACTATTTCCTCATCAAAGGATTGTATGTACGAAGCAGGGTTGCCACTGTCTACTGAAGGCCAACCCGGAGGGAAAAAAAAACCCCACGTACTTGGTGCGGTGTTGTGCGGCTGTGGCGTCTCTGGCATCCTCTGTTAGTTTACCGCAATTCCCCCTCCAAGCCGCGTAGCGTCATGTAGCGTCCGGTTGCCATGGTAACACGGCCTAATTTGATGCACAATTACGGAGAATGCTGGTGGCACCACACCACACCCCGCCGCCACCCGGAGATTGGCAACGGCAACCCGTAGCCCGGAGTTAAGTGCCCAAAACCCAGAGTCTCCGGGTCAAAGTCGGAGAGGTGGCAACCCCGGAAGGAATTGACTGATTGCAATCAGAGTCTATTGTGGCCACAAGCATGATTTGATCATTTATCCTGGGTGTTGGGAATTCTCACTATGATTTCTTATTTTCTGCCCATGGCTCAATCTTTTTTCACTTATAGGGAAATATAACTTAAAGGTCATGAGTGTATCACTGCAGCTCCCCTTATGTAGTGATCCAGACAATTCAACATTATTCTTTAGAACAGGGGCGCGCAAACTGGGGGGGGGGGGGGGCGTGTCAGTTACAGAGGCCCTGCGCTCTTCCCCAAGGCATTTAAATTAAATGCGGGGGACCGCGTGAGGCCTCTGTAACTCACTTACCTTGATTCAGCCGGCTTCGGGCATCACGTCGCCATGGCAACGTGGTGTCAAATGATGCTGGTCGCCATGGCAACGTGGCGTCAAATGACACTGCGGGGTCACACGACCCCGCGGTGTGATTTTACGCCAGCACAAAGGTAGGGGGCAGAGCATGCGTTGGGGCGCAGCACCAAAAGTTTGCGCACCCCTGCTCTACAACAGGGGTGCTCAACTCCAGTCCTCAAGCCCCCCCCCCCCCCCCCAACAGGTCTGGCGTTCAGGATATTCCTACTTCAGCACAGGTGGCTCAATCAGTCCCTGCTTCAGCACAGGTGGCTTAATCAATCATCGACTGAGCCTCTGATTGAGCCACCTGTGTTGAAGCTGAGCGATCCTGAAAACCTCGCCTGTTGGAGGGGGCTTGAGGACTGGAGTTGAGCCCCCCTGACGAGAGGAGCATACGTGCATCGCTATGATGTTGACACCGCTGATTGACAAGCCTCAAACTGCGAGATGTCAGCGATTTTCAACATTCATTTTCCCCACTGATTTGCTTGGGAAAACCATTAGTTGTGCAGTCTCTCTGCCTTGTTTTGTGCAGCCTCTCTGCCTTGTTTTGTGCAGTCTCTCTGCCTTGTTTTGTGCAGCCTCTCTGCCTTGTTTTGTGCAGCCTCTCTGCCTTGTTTTGTGCAGCCTCTCTGCCTTGTTTTGTGCAGCCTCTCTGCCTTGTTTTGTGCAGCCTCTCTGCCTTGTTTTGTGCAGCCTCTCTGCCTTGTTTTGTGCAGCCTCTCTGCCTTGTTTTGTGCAGCCTCTCTGCCTTGTTTTGTGCAGCCTCTCTGCCTTGTTTTGTGCAGCCTCTCTGCCTTGTTTTGTGCAGCCTCTCTGCCTTGTTTTGTGCAGTCTCTCTGCCTTGTTTTGTGCAGCCTCTCTGCCTTGTTTTGTGCAGTCTCTCTGCCTTGTTTTGTGCAGCCTCTCTGCCTTGTTTTGTGCAGCCTCTCTGCCTTGTTTTGTGCAGCCTCTCTGCCTTGTTTTGTGCAGCCTCTCTGCCTTGTTTTGTGCAGCCTCTCTGCCTTGTTTTGTGCAGCCTCTCTGCCTTGTTTTGTGCAGTCTCTCTGCCTTGTTTTGTGCAGCCTCTCTGCCTTGTTTTGTGCAGCCTCTCTGCCTTGTTTTGTGCAGCCTCTCTGCCTTGTTTTGTGCAGCCTCTCTGCCTTGTTTTGTGCAGCCTCTCTGCATTGTTTTGTGCAGCCTCTCTGCCTTGTTTTGTGCAGCCTCTCTGCCTTGTTTTGTGCCCTCTCTCTCTTAGTTACAGCAGTCATTTTCAGCTCTCACTGTTGTTACGTTGCAATGTGATGGTTGCCTTAATTATAGTTTTCATTAAAGTAAATATCCCTTTTGTTGCACATGAATTATACTATATAATTAGCTTTCTGTTTTTCACTAATCCATTTGCACTGTGTAAAAACAAGCAGAGATAAAAAAAAAAAGCTAAGTATTTCTCTGCAACAACACAAATCAACACTAACCTCTGAATATTTCAGGGTTTTTTGTTTGTTTAATGCAATGTGTTGAAAGCTTTCTGAAAGTAGCAGTAAAAGCTCTCTCTCCGGGTAAAGGACAGGGGTGAAATAGAAAAAGCTAATTTCCAATGTAAAATAAGTCGATGTTTCTTCTACTTTATCGTATGTTCTGTTTTGTACTCGGCGCTGTAAAATACATAACTGAGGCTTTTAACGCAAGTCTTCAGAAACCAAGATTACTGCACAGTCAGCATTCTGCTGTGATAGCCAACCCCATGCTGAGTGCATGCACTATTCCTCGAGTGGCCATATTTGTCTAGGCAAAAAAACATGTCACGCATGCGCAGTCTGCGCTCGCCGACTGCGCATGGGCGAAGAGCGCTTGCCGACAACGCATGCACAAAACGCGTTTGCCAATCGCTCATGCACATGTGCGATCAGAGCTTGCCGGCCGCGCATGCGCACGAGCAGCCGGCAAGTGCTGATTGCGCATGCGCGTTCAGAGGGATAGAAAACCTGGGCAGCACCCCAAAAAGTCGTGACAGAGGCCTAAAAACCAGGACAGTCCTTGCTAAACTGGGACATCTGGTCACCCTAACTATTCCTCACCTTTTATTTATTTATATAATGTTTTACCAGGAAGTAATACATTGGGAGTTACCTCTCGTTTTCACGTATGTCCTGGGCATAGCGTCATGATGACAAATAATACATGGTTACAAATACAGTTACATTAGTGAACAGGGTATACATTATATACAATACATTGATCATATATATTATTGGCCTATGTAACAGTTACAGGCAGTTTTAGATTGTAAGCTCCTTGGAGCAGGGACGTCCTTCCTATTGCACCCGTTTGTCTAAACATAGACTGTATGTTCTCTTTGTCATACATTGTTATTTCCCTCCCACCCACATAGTACTGCGCTGTGAAATATGTTGGCACCATTACTGTGCAAATGTCCAACATATGACTCCTGTGGCGGAGATGCTTTAGGAGTATGACAATAATGGGGGGGAGGGGGTTAAGCATCATAATATGGAGAAAAAAGGGGAACAATGATCTCACCATGTTTTTCTTTAAAAATGGCTATAACAGGAGTTCTCATCTCCAGTCGTTAAACGCCCCCCCCCCCACCCCCACAAATCAGGTTTTCAGGATATCACAGCTTAATCAGTCCCTGCTTAAACACGTGGCTCAATCAGTCTTTGATTGAGCCACCTGTGCTGAAGCTGGGGTATCTTTGCAGCAGAGTCCCCTACATGTCTCCGGTGCTGGGGACTGATCAGCTGTTTAGCTGGCAGAGCTCTGCGCGATCTGGAAGAGTGACGGCGGCCAGCTTGGCATTTTGGGGCTACATTTTCCAGAAGCCTTGGGTGTGTCACATGGGCCATTTTAACAAATCAGGTGCAAACGGCCATTAGAGAGACTCCTGATATCCTCACCGGGGCAGGAAACACGAGGCAGTTTTGCAGGAGCCGGCAGAGAGGACGGACGTGTCCAGGGAGCCAGTAAGCCCATAGACTAGGCCAGAACTCTGCCCCAAGGCCCCAGATAGGCCCGATACCTCCAAAGAAGTGCAGTGTCATAGGGAAGGCCCCAGATAAGGACCCTCCCTTTAGAACCTCAGCTGTACTTTCGCGCCGGTGGATGGATGTCCACGCGGCGGACTGCAGCCGGGGACCAGGCAGCACGTGGCAACACAGGGAGGAATCCTCCAGCTGGAGATCGCATCCCGGACCTCTCCCTGGACATGGCGTGGGACCTAACACAGCACCCTGCCATCAATATTCCTTGGTCTGGCCTGAGACCAGGAAGATACTATCGTGCACCATCACATCCCAAGGGGGGTAGAGCTACCTCACACTTTGGGTGGGCTTGCTCATGTGGACAATGGGTTTCAGGTGCCCAGGGCACCCTCAGTACTTTGGGGTACTCACTCTTGGTTGTGGTTGTTATGCATTATATGATATAGTATTGTTATATATCGTGTCAGTAAATACAAGTTATATATTACCTGGTGTGATACTGTTTATTACTGATGGTGTTGATTCCTATGAGGAGTCATCCCGCCAACGCTGGGATCCCTCATAGGTGGAGGCGCTGTACGAAAAGAGAGAGAACTCACCCCAGGCTCCCAGAAGTGGAGGCTCAGGCCTCCTGTGAGCGTACAGGTATTAGCAACACGCGGTTTTCCTTTAGGCATGGTGAATGGGGGCTACATATTGAAAATCTGACCCATGGGGGGGGGGCATGAGGACTGGAGTTGAGCATCTCTGGGCTGTAATACCAATGTAATCAACGTTATTGTAACCTGTGACACGCTCCCATGGGGGAACCGCGCCATAGCCACGCCCCCTTCTCGCTCACGGCTGATTCAAAGCAATGGCTGCTTCTTCCGCAGGTGCGTTATGTATTTCCCGCTGACGCCCGAAACAGGTTGCAATAACATTGGCTACATCTGCAGGTAATAATGTAATCAATTACTTATAACCTTATAAAGAAATATGTTTACACAATATAACATGTATGTATAATTTAGATGAGGTACAGTGTATTGCATCGTTCACAATGTATATAAATAGATAATTACATGGTGGTGTGTATCTGTTAACTCACAAATATTTTGGCTTGCATTTAGCATTCAGAGAGCATGGCGGGATTACCTACAGCGCCAGGATTCCTTGCAGACAAACTGTATGGAGAAGCGCAGCCCATCCCCGTCCTCTCTGTCCTCGGACAAGATGAGCAGCTCCATCAGTATGAACACCTTATCTGATGGCAGCACGCCCGTAAGTACAGCGGTCACACTTTCATATGTGGTGCTTGAAGAATACTGCTCACAGTTCCACAACTATTGTCTGGTATTGCATGAACTCTGGATTATAACACATCTAACATTAAGGATTTGTATGAGTGGTGTGTGTGTGTGTGTGTGTGTGTGTGTGTGTGTGTGTGTGTGTGTGTGTGTGTGTGTGTGTGTGTGTGTGTGTGTGTGTGTGTGTGTGTGTGTGTATATTTATATATATATTTTTATTATATTATGTATGTATGTGTATATATAGTTCTGTATGTTCTGTGGCTAACGAAATGCTTTTATTTGTGCGAGCTTTTGAGATACACTGATCTCTTCTTCCGGCGGTGTTACAATGGATAAAGCAAGAAAGGGTTTTACTTAACATTCCAGGATGCACTGTTTTTATCTGTGACTGAAACCTATCCCTCCCCCCTGTGCAGTATGCGATTTATGACTTAAGGTGTTAAATGTTCCCTGAATGTTAGTGATGTGTGTGTGTGTGTATGTGTAAATAAAGCGCCCACAGTGTATACAGGACTTTAAAAAAGGTGTGTATACCAACCTTTAGGTTTGTGTAGAAATGTAAGAGGATGTTGCATTACTATTAATGTGTGTAGATACTATGTGGTCCCAATTGGTATATAGGGATAGAATTAAATTGTGTATATATATATATGTGTAAGAGACAGCTGTGTGTGCATTCATATAGCGCAGTATGTATAGACATGGCCTTTAGCACTCATGGGAAGAGAGTTCTCTTGTGTCAGGGTAGTGACTCATGAAGCTGCGGTTTCGGTTTAGGCCACCGCTAAGTGTCCCGAACAGTTGCATAAATTTGTATTCATGCAATGTCTCTCTTTCGGTGTTCTAACATTACCTTTGAGTATGGCCACCTTCATCTTATGGCCATAGTCAGAGAAATGTTTGCCGACAGGACTGTCTCCTGTTCCGCATGTGAGGCTGTGGCGATGCAGATGAATTCTCTTGTTTAGCCCCTGTCCCGTCTCACATATGTAGTACCAGCCCCCTGGGCATTTTTATGCACATGATGAGGTACACGACATTGCTGGAGGAACAGGTGAACCTTCCTCTGATTTTGTACTCCAGATTCCTGTGTGGTATTTGTATTGTGCCCGCTGTGTAGAGCATTGCACAGGTTTTGCATCTTGCGTCCTGGCATGGTTTTGGCCCGCATTCAGTTGTACTGTTGAATACTTTACTCCTCACCATAATTTTCTTGAGATTATGAGGTTGTCTGTATGATAATAAGGGTGTTTCAGGGAAGACCTGTTGCAGTCTTGTATCTTCCTGGAGAATGGGTTGTAGTTCCCTGGCGATCTTGCGTAGGGCTTCTAGGTGTGGGTTATATGTGACCACCAAAGGTACCCTGTCGCTTGTCTCTTTCTCTCTGTATCCATGGAGATCACTTCTTGGTATTCTGGTGGCTTTGTAGATTTGCTGGTCTACAATTCTGTGGTTATATCCACGGTTTATGAAATCCGATCTCAAGGCTGTAATCCGCTGGCCTCTGTCTGCTGTGTGTGTATGTATCTACAGCTATATCTATATATCCGCCGTTGGATTGCGGGTCAATGTTATTCGGCGGCGGCAACCGTCGGATAAGCAGGTCCGACGTCGGCTAATGCGTCCGGCAGACTGCATTATGGGCGTGGGATAAGGCATCCATCGGTAAGCGAGGACTCATTGTATATATTTTTGCCATGTGTAACTAAATGGACTAGAGATGCCACCAGAGGGCACCGATTCATTACAAGGTCTATTATAAGGTTCGGCTGTCTTTATTTATTTACATTTAATTTTTTGCAGTGCTTCATCTATCGGTTATAAGTGCATCATTGTCACTATTTACTTATCAAGAACATTAATTGTCACAGTAATAGAAATTCTCTGCCATATTATTGACCAGGAATTCCCTTTTTTTTTTTTTTTAAACATATGGTGGTAAGTGATACGAAAAGGTTTATTTTATTAATAAACATGATGGGGTGTGTAGGGTGAATGCTGTACCTGCCCACAAGTGTAATTAGATTGCGGCATTTGGTGGGATTTCAATGGAAAATGGTTGCGTAGGAATAGCAAGAAGGATGAGTGGTAGTTAGTAGCATTGAATCTGAGAGCCGATGGATTTGGTCCCAACCCCAGCCACTCACTAATGCTGAGTGATGATAGGCTGGCTACCTTATCCCCCTGTCCTTCAGTGTAAATGTGTGACTGCGATATTGTAGGAACCCAATAGTTATGAACCAATGGGAAACAATTCGGTTTCATCTACCTGCTTTGCAAGTGGGCATGAAGTGCAGAGATCCACAGTGTTGCTGCCAGGATCCAATGTATTATTAATGAAGTACTATTGTTAAGCACTGTGGAACCCGAAAATAAAAAATAAGTACAATATATTAATATTATTATTAGTAGTAGTAGCATGAGAATGGTGTAGTATTAGCATGTAGTAGGTTGTGATATCTCTCATGGTATGATCATGACAAGTCTTTATAGTTATACTTCTTGCTTTGTAGAGCACACGTCCACATGAACAGTTGGGGAAAATATCCTATAACAAAGTTGTATTTCTGAATGATTTTGTTTTCAATATGAGTGTTTCCTTTTGGATATCTGTCGGCCATTGAGCCCAGGAGGGTATCGCAGGGCCTTGAACATCACTGGTTTCTTCAGTGTGTAATTGCTTCAAAAGATTTGAATACACAGCCCCATATTCAGTGTATTTTGAAGCCAGCTGCCCTTTGCTCATGAAGATTGCAAAGAAGGATGAGTAGCCGTGATGGTCCTTTCATCCATGTAGTAACAAAGGAGGGAGAAGGAGTATGAGACCTTTAATTGGACCAACAAGTAGTTGATGTTACAAGCATGCCAACCTTTTGGGGTCCTTCATCAGGTTTCCCTGACCCCGAAAGGTGTGAAAGCTTGTAACATACAGCTACTTCTTGGTCCAATAAAATATATTATACCACCTACTTCCCTCTCACTCCTTTGTTACCTACTTAAGATTGAAACCCCATTCAAACGAATTAAGCTTTATAAAATTTCCATGGAATATCATGGAGTTGTCCACAAATAGCTGGTCAACTAGAAGTTCAGCTAAACTCTTCCACCAGTGTTATCAGTTTCCCATGAACGTTAGTGCCTCGTCATCTGTTTAGGTCGCATCTTATGCATTTTCCGACTATGTAACTACGTGTTACTTTTATGCTTTTAGACTATAGAACACTTGTTGAGCCTTTTAGCTGCTTCAAGTGAAACATATCTGCCAACTATGTATTCTATACTTACTTAAATTGATGAATTTCACAGAGTATCTGCTATTTACCCTACAAAAGGATTCTGTGGGCATTAAAACAGGGAAGAACGGTTATAACATTGATGATATATGAACTTTAACATCAAAACCCTGCCCAATAGGACATAATATACAGTGCTACTGCCGGCCCGTCCCTAGTTTGTGTCGCCCTTTGGCAAGCAGTATTAAGGACCATGCCCCCCTCCCCCCCCAAAAAAAATTCCCCCAATTTTTTCCATAAAAACTCCCCACCTTCCCCTTAGGTAGGAATCACTGGGTGAACCACATTAATTTCGGCTCCGGGGGGCTCCTTGCTTCCTGAGATACTTACCTCCTTAGGTGGTATCTCCTACTCAGGTTTAAATATCCCATCACGTTGTGTGACATCATAGGTGGCTTCCTATTGGCCAATGTGACCAGGGGCTTTACACCTGAGCAGGAGATACCGGCACCCCCTAAGGAGGTATGCATCTCAGGAAGCAGGGGGTCCCCGGAGCTGAAATTAATCGCGGTTCAGCTCCTGCTTCAATTCCCAAATCTATTACAAAGAGAAAGCAGCAGCGCTGTTACTCTCTCCCTCTTGCCTCCCCCGGAGACTTGCCGCCCCTAGGTGATGCCTTACCGGCTTACCACCTGGGGTCGGCCCCTTGTATAATATATGCTTGGTACACTTAGTGATCTTTGAGAGCGGGGAAACAGCAGTATTTACTCCGTTACTGTAACACCACTGACATAACGATGCACTGGCCACGGGAAGCCTCAGATACATCTCACATTGCTCATCCTCCCATAGGATTTCCCGTCAGAGCCCTTCATATGCTCATACAAACAGCAGCAACAAATAAATGTGGCACTTTGTCGGTTATTACTGTGTGTCAGGCATCACTAAATCTAGGACTATAAAACAATCCGGGCAAAAAGAACATCTTCATGTATCGTAAACCACCCATTTTACAGGTTTACTGTGAGCTATGGCCGGGCTTACATTGCCATCCAATCCTATGGCAACTCTGTGCTATTCTGCGGTATGTTCAGCTGTTTGGGGTAAGAGCGAGACCCGCTACACCTGCACCTTTCTAACATATTGCTGTATGTTTCACTAAAACAGGGGCAGGCCACTCGAATCCTTAACACCCCCCCCCCCCCCAGCAGGTCAGGTTTTCAGCACAGGTGCTTAAATCAGTCCCTGCTTCAGCACAGGTGGCTCAGAGGCTCAGTCTTAGACTGAGCATCCTGTGCTGAAGCAGGGATATCCTGAAGACCTGCTGGGTGGCCCTTGAGGACTGGAGTTTCCTGCCCCCTTCACTAAAACATTGGGCAACAACTGACTAAAGCCGGCAGTGAACATGTAGCTAGTGCTTGCCGTCTTGACCCCTTCACTGCCAGATTGGCCTGAAGCGCACTGCTCTGGCAGCGAAGGGGTTAAGAGGGCACCGTTCCATTTGTTACGGGGAGTGCCCCACTCCATCGACAGGTTCACTACTTGCCGCAGAATAACGAGGAGCTGCATCTTTAGACGCTCGGAGGCTCAGGCGCACGAAACTGCGCCAGGCTACTTGACCGCAGTTAACGTCACGTACTATAGACGTTCATGTAAACGCTGTCGCCACTAAAGTGAATAATGTAACGTTAACCCAGTTTCACTCATGTAAATAGTCTAGCGTTTAATTATTTATGGACGTTGGTGAAAATGGCATGCGAGTGATAAGCAACATGAGCTGTTCTCCTAAGCATACCACATCCACGCAGCTCCGTGAAGTCATACGGTACCTAAACCTGGCATTACTCCCATTCAGACACTGAAATAAGGCAAAAGTCATCATCAAAAGCCCTATTTCAGTGTCTGGATGGGAGTAATACCAGATATTTCACTCTACTTTCCACCAAAAGGTCATATTTCAGCGTCTAGCTGAGAGTAATGCTAAGACTAAACAACATGGCGCTATCCTGAAACGACATGGCGCTATCCTGAAACTACATGGTGCTCTCCTGAAACGACATGGCGCTATCCTGAAACGACATGGCGCTATCCTGAAACTACATGGCGCTATCCTGAAACGACATGGCGCTCTCCTGAAACGACATGGCGCTATCCTGAAACGACATGGCGCTATCCTGAAACGACATGGCGCTATCCTGTAACGACATGGCGCTATCCTGTAACGACATGGCGCTATCCTGTAACGACATGGCGCTATCCTGTAACTACATGGCGCTATCCTGTAACTACATGGCGCTATCCTGTAACTACATGGCGCTATCCTGAAATGACATGGCGCTATCCTGAAACGACATGGCGCTATCCTGTAACGACATGGCGCAATCCTGTAACGACATGGCGCTATCCTGAAACGACATGGCGCTATCCTGAAATGACATGGCGCTATCCTGAAATGACATGGCGCTATCCTGTAACTACATGGCGCTATCCTGTAACTACATGGCGCTATCCTGTAACTACATGGCGCTATCCTGTAACTACATGGCGCTATCCTGAAACGACATGGCGCTATTCTGAAATGACATGGCGCTATCCTGAAATGACATGGCGCTATCCTGTAACTACATGGCGCTATCCTGTAACTACATGGCGCTATCCTGTAACTACATGGCGCTATCCTGTAACTACATGGCGCTATCCTGTAACTACATGGCGCTATCCTGTAACGACATGGTGCTATCCTGAAACGACATGGCGCTATCCTGAAATGACATGGCGCTATCCTGAAATGACATGGCGCTATCCTGAAACGACATGGCGCTATCCTGAAACGACATGGCGCTATCCTGAAACGACATGGCGCTATCCTGAAATGACATGGCGCTATCCTGTAACTACATGGCGCTATCCTGAAACGACATGGCGCTATCCTGAAACGACATGGCGCTATCCTGAAACGACATGGCGCTATCCTGAAACGACATGGCGCTATCCTGAAATGACATGGCGCTATCCTGAAACGACATGGCGCTATCCTGTAACGACATGGCGCTATCCTGTAACTACATGGCGCTATCCTGAAACAACATGGCGCTATCCTGTAACTACATGGCGCTATCCTGAAACGACATGGCGCTATCCTGAAACGACATGGCGCTATCCTGAAACGACATGGCGCTATCCTGAAACGACATGGCGCTATCCTGAAACGACATGGCGCTATCCTGAAACGACATGGCGCTATCCTGAAATGACATGGCGCTATCCTGAAACGACATGGCGCTATCCTGAAACTACATGGCGCTATCCTGAAACGACATGGCGCTATCCTGAAACTACATGGCGCTATCCTGAAACAACATGGCGCTATCCTGTAACTACATGGTGCTATCCTGAAACGACATGGCGCTATCCTGTAACTACATGGCGCTATCCTGAAACGACATGGCGCTATCCTGTAACTACATGACGCTATCCTGTAACTACATGGCGCTATCCTGAAACGACATGGCGCTATCCTGAAACGACATGGCGCTATCCTGAAACGACATGGTGCTATCCTGAAACTACATGGCGCTATCCTGAAACGACATGGTGCTATCCTGAAACGACATGGCGCTATCCTGAAACTACATGGCGCTATCCTGAAACGACATGGCGCTATCCTGAAACGACATGGTGCTCTCCTGAAACGACATGGCGCTATCCTGAAACGACATGGCGCTATCCTGTAACGACATGGCGCTATCCTGTAACGACATGGCGCTATCCTGTAACGACATGGCGCTATCCTGTAACTACATGGCGCTATCCTGTAACTACATGGCGCTATCCTGAAATGACATGGCGCTATCCTGAAACGACATGGCGCTATCCTGAAACGACATGGTGCTCTCCTGAAATGACATGGCGCTATCCTGAAACGACATGGCGCTATCCTGTAACGACATGGCGCAATCCTGTAACGACATGGTGCTATCCTGAAACGACATGGCGCTATCCTGTAACGACATGGCGCAATCCTGTAACGACATGGTGCTATCCTGAAACGACATGGCGCTATCCTGAAATGACATGGCGCTATCCTGAAATGACATGGCGCTATCCTGTAACTACATGGCGCTATCCTGTAACTACATGGCGCTATCCTGTAACTACATGGCGCTATCCTGTAACTACATGGCGCTATCCTGAAACGACATGGCGCTATTCTGAAATGACATGGCGCTATCCTGAAATGACATGGCGCTATCCTGTAACTACATGGCGCTATCCTGAAACTACATGGCGCTATCCTGTAACTACATGGCGCTATCCTGTAACGACATGGCGCTATCCTGTAACTACATGGCGCTATCCTGTAACTACATGGTGCTATCCTGAAACTACATGGCGCTATCCTGAAACTACATGGCGCTATCCTGTAACTACATGGCGCTATCCTGTAACGACATGGTGCTATCCTGAAACGACATGGCGCTATCCTGAAATGACATGGCGCTATCCTGAAATGACATGGCGCTATCCTGAAACGACATGGCGCTATCCTGAAACGACATGGCGCTATCCTGAAACGACATGGCGCTATCCTGAAATGACATGGCGCTATCCTGTAACTACATGGCGCTATCCTGAAACGACATGGCGCTATCCTGAAACGACATGGCGCTATCCTGAAACGACATGGCGCTATCCTGAAATGACATGGCGCTATCCTGAAACGACATGGCGCTATCCTGTAACTACATGGCGCTATCCTGAAACAACATGGCGCTATCCTGTAACTACATGGCGCTATCCTGAAACGACATGGCGCTATCCTGAAACGACATGGCGCTATCCTGAAACGACATGGCGCTATCCTGAAACGACATGGCGCTATCCTGAAACGACATGGCGCTATCCTGAAACGACATGGCGCTATCCTGAAACGACATGGCGCTATCCTGAAACGACATGGCGCTATCCTGAAACGACATGGCGCTATCCTGAAACTACATGGCGCTATCCTGAAACGACATGGCGCTATCCTGAAACTACATGGCGCTATCCTGAAACAACATGGCGCTATCCTGTAACTACATGGTGCTATCCTGAAACGACATGGCGCTATCCTGTAACTACATGGCGCTATCCTGAAACGACATGGCGCTATCCTGAAACTACATGGCGCTATCCTGAAACAACATGGCGCTATCCTGAAACGACATGGCGCTATCCTGAAACGACATGGCGCTATCCTGTAACTACATGGCGCTATCCTGAAACGACATGGCGCTATCCTGAAACGACATGGCGCTATCCTGAAACGACATGGCGCTATCCTGAAATGACATGGCGCTATCCTGAAATGACATGGCGCTATCCTGTAACTACATGGTGCTATCCTGAAACGACATGGCGCTATCCTGTAACTACATGGCGCTATCCTGTAACTACATGGCGCTATCCTGTAACTACATGGCGCTATCCTGTAACTACATGGCGCTATCCTGAAACTACATGGCGCTATCCTGAAACAACATGGCGCTATCCTGTAACTACATGGTGCTATCCTGAAACGACATGGCGCTATCCTGTAACTACATGGCGCTATCCTGAAACAACATGGCGCTATCCTGTAACTACATGGCGCTATCCTGAAACGACATGGCGCTATCCTGAAACGACATGGCGCTATCCTGAAACGACATGGTGCTATCCTGAAATGACATGGCGCTATCCTGAAATGACATGGCGCTATCCTGAAACGACATGGCGCTATCCTGAAACGACATGGCGCTATCCTGAAACTACATGGCGCTATCCTGAAACTACATGGCGCTATCCTGAAACGACATGGCGCTATCCTGTAACTACATGGCGCTATCCTGAAACGACATGGTGCTATCCTGAAACGACATGGCGCTATCCTGTAACTACATGGCGCTATCCTGAAACAACATGGCGCTATCCTGTAACTACATGGCGCTATCCTGAAACGACATGGCGCTATCCTGAAACGACATGGCGCTATCCTGAAACGACATGGCGCTATCCTGAAATGACATGGCGCTATCCTGAAATGACATGGCGCTATCCTGAAACGACATGGCGCTATCCTGAAACGACATGGCGCTATCCTGAAACTACATGGCGCTATCCTGAAACTACATGGCGCTATCCTGAAACGACATGGCGCTATCCTGTAACTACATGGTGCTATCCTCTAACTACATGGTGCTATCCTGTAACTACATGGCGCTATCCTGAAACGACATGGCGCTATCCTGAAACGACATGGCGCTATCCTGAAACGACATGGCGCTATCCTGTAACTACATGGTGCTATCCTGTAACTACATGGCGCTATCCTGTAACTACATGGCGCTATCCTGAAACGACATGGCGCTATCCTGTAACGACATGGCGCTATCCTGTAACGACATGGCGCTATCCTGTAACGACATGGCGCTATCCTGAAACGACATGGCGCTATCCTGTAACTACATGGCGCTATCCTGAAACGACATGGCGCTATCCTGAAACGACATGGCGCTATCCTGAAATGACATGGCGCTATCCTGAAACGACATGGCGCTATCCTGAAACGACATGGCGCTATCCTGAAACTACATGGCGCTATCCTGAAACTACATGGCGCTATCCTGAAACGACATGGCGCTATCCTGTAACTACATGGTGCTATCCTGTAACTACATGGCGCTATCCTGTAACTACATGGCGCTATCCTGAAACGACATGGCGCTATCCTGTAACGACATGGCGCTATCCTGTAACGACATGGCGCTATCCTGTAACGACATGGCGCTATCCTGAAACGACATGGCGCTATCCTGAAACGACATGGCGCTATCCTGTAACGACATGGCGCTATCCTGTAACGACATGGCGCTATCCTGAAATGACATGGTGCTATCCTGAAACGACATGGCGCTATCCTGAAACAACATGGCGCTATCCTGAAACGACATGGCGCTATCCTGTAACGACATGGCGCTATCCTGAAACGACATGGTGCTATCCTGAAACGACATGGCGCTATCCTGAAACGACATGGCGCTATCCTGTAACTACATGGCGCTATCCTGTAACGACATGGCGCTATCCTGTAACTACATGGTGCTATCCTGAAACGACATGGCGCTATCCTGTAACGACATGGTGCTATCCTGAAATGACATGGCGCTATCCTGAAATGACATGGCGCTATCCTGAAACGACATGGCGCTATCCTGAAATGACATGGCGCTATCCTGAAACGACATGGCGCTATCCTGTAACTACATGGCGCTATCCTGTAACTACATGGCGCTATCCTGAAACGACATGGCGCTATCCTGAAACTACATGGCGCTATCCTGAAACTACATGGCGCTATCCTGAAACGACATGGCGCTATCCTGAATTGACATGGCGCTATCCTGAAACTACATGGCGCTATCCTGTAACGACATGGCGCTATCCTGTAACTACATGGTGCTATCCTGAAACGACATGGCGCTATCCTGAAACGACATGGCGCTATCCTGTAACGACATGGCGCTATCCTGAAACGACATGGCGCTATCCTGAAACGTCATGGCGCTATCCTGAAACGACATGGCGCTATCCTGAAACGACATGGCGCTATCCTGAAACGACATGGCGCTATCCTGTAACGACATGGCGCTATCCTGAAACGACATGGCGCTATCCTGTAACGACATGGTGCTATCCTGTAACTACATGGCGCTATCCTGAAACGACATGGCGCTATCCTGAAACGACATGGCGCTATCCTGAAACGACATGGCGCTATCCTGAAATGACATGGCGCTATCCTGAAACGACATGGCGCTATCCTGTAACGACATGGCGCTATCCTGAAACGACATGGCGCTATCCTGAAACGACATGGCGCTATCCTGAAACGACATGGCGCTATCCTGAAACGACATGGCGCTATCCTGAAACGACATGGCGCTATCCTGAAACGACATGGCGCTATCCTGAAACGACATGGCGCTATCCTGTAACTACATGGCGCTATCCTGAAACGACATGGCGCTATCCTGTAACTACATGGCGCTATCCTGAAACGACATGGCGCTATCCTGAAACGACATGGCGCTATCCTGTAACTACATGGCGCTATCCTGAAACGACATGGCGCTATCCTGTAACTACATGGCGCTATCCTGTAACGACATGGCGCTATCCTGAAACGACATGGTGCTATCCTGAAACGACATGGCGCTATCCTGTAACGACATGGCGCTATCCTGAAACGACATGGTGCTATCCTGAAACGACATGGCGCTATCCTGAAACGACATGGCGCTATCCTGAAACGACATGGCGCTATCCTGTAACGACATGGCGCTATCCTGAAACGACATGGCGCTATCCTGAAACGACATGGCGCTATCCTGTAACTACATGGCGCTATCCTGAAATGACATGGCGCTATCCTGTAACTACATGGCGCTATCCTGAAATGACATGGCGCTATCCTGTAACTACATGGCGCTATCCTGAAATGACATGGCGCTATCCTGTAACTACATGGCGCTATCCTGTAACGACATGGCGCTATCCTGAAACGACATGGCGCTATCCTGAAACTACATGGTGCTCTCCTGAAACGACATGGCGCTATCCTGAAACGACATGGCGCTATCCTGAAACGACATGGCGCTATCCTGAAACGACATGGCGCTATCCTGTAACGACATGGCGCTATCCTGAAATGACATGGTGCTATCCTGAAACTACATGTTAAGCGTATAATAAAGAGCTTTAGTACGGATGCTAGTTTGGTATATGGCGTTATCCTCAGGGCAAATAACTTCCATTTCTGTTTTAGGTAACGTCACATTATTTTCCCTGATTTAACAGATTTTTTTGCTGCATCGAAACCTTAGGTCATCTTCAACCACACTGCCACATCCCAGCAACATACTGCTCCCGATACCCCAAATCCCATAGATTGGAGGTTATTGCTTATTAGAGGCTCCCGTTTCCTGCTTCTGTGCACCCCCTTTTCTACTAGCATTTCCCACGCCCGCTCCTCCAGCTCCTGTATACAGCAGCGGGAAACGGCAGGGGCAAAAAAGGAGAGAGAAATTGAAAGCCCTCATGCTGAACCGCGAGCCTAGAGAGGAATTGAAGCCGTGCATTGGACTGAATCCGGCCTGCGATGTTCCTGGCAAATAGAAAACGCTGTGGGCTAGCTACAGTGAAAACAAATTGGCAGATAATTCCCGGCCCATGGTCAGCCAAGTGAGCAACATGCTTCAGAAGATTTCGCTTGCCTGGAATGACGAAGCCCAGTGTGTCATTAACATTTCCTTTGTCAGAACGTTACAGGGAAACGGCACAGATAAACTGAGGCAAAGTCATATTAAATTGACTATAAATTGCACGCATACTTGCAGTTAATAAAAGCAATTTTGTAGGCAAATTGTTCACCGCGAGATTAACGGGATTGCAAACAGCTCCTGCAGCCCTGTGCAACCGTCATCTTCATTTGCGGTGCTCAGGAAGCAAGTGTCTCTTGATTACATAAGGAGAGAATTCTTGGCAGGCTGGGAGACTTGACGCGGGGGGGGGGGGGCAAATTGAAGGGAGCATGCGTAGTTTATGGCAGGACGTGAAAGAGTTATCGTTGAGCTGAAAACCTTCAACACTGTACGTTTTCACCATTTTCTAATAAGGTCTTTGGCCCTCTCGAGACATTTCTATGTTACGGTATATCAAAATAAAAGCTGTTGTTTTGCAGGCTACTATAATCCTGCAGTTAATTTATGATTTCTTCCAAGTATATATTTAGGTTAAATAAAACAGCGTTGCTCACAGTTTGTGTTAAATTCTAGCAGCTTCAGATAAGGTTATAATAAATAAAAAAAATACACAATGTGGCTTTTGGGGGAAGGGGGGGTTTGTATTTTTTTTCAAAAGGTATTTAAAATTCTCCCCTTGTTTCTGCGAGTCGCAGACGCTGGGTTATTTTTCATGGGTAGCACATTCTTCTCATGGGGATTTTAATGGACAGGCTGTATAAAATTATCCCGCAATAAACATGACGTCTGCCATAGTGCATCAGCCTTTTTTTTAGACAGGAATTCGATGCAGCAAAGTACCGTTTAGACCAGGTATAAAGTGTGGGGATTTGCAGGTATCTGAGCGATAAATTCACACAAACCTTTTAATGTTCCTGCCCGCGGGGTTTGTTTACGAGCGTCTCTGCCTGGGTATTAATTGCTTTGCAATACTGTACAAAAATGATCACGTAATAAACTTCTGCATAATAAAACGCAGATAGATCGCTCGCAGGCGACACACCCAAAATGCAACCATTAGAGATTTAACCCCTTAGCTGCCAGAAGGGTCAGCAACACAGAGGTTAAGGCCTCGTCCAGGGTTGCTGCTTGCTAGCTGAGGTGCGCTTCCGCTCGTCACTGAGCCCCTGCAGTCGCAATTAGAGCGGCTTTAGTAGGGGCTCGCCTACGCTTCCGCAAGCGCGCGGAAGCGTAGGTCTTAGCAGATTTTTAAATTTCAGCGCTCGCCGGAGCGCAGGGCCGGTCAAGTGAGCGGTTCACCCAATGAGGGCGAACCAGCTCCATGACGTCACTGGCACGCCCCCGACACGCCCCCTGACGGCGCGCTGTCTTAGGCCAGGGAAAGCACCCGCTTTCCCTGAGCCTCAGCGCGCCTCAGCACGCCAGCGGGGAGCTTGGCCGAGGCCTAAGGAGTTTATTTACTAAAGTCCCCAAGCTACAAAGCTGAAAAACCAGTCCCATTAAAAAAAAATCATTTATTACAGCAGGGGGACGCCCGTATCTCTTTTCAGTTTCAATGTCCCGGTCACGCGGGCCAATAGGAAGCCGCGCCGGATGATGTCACAGCTTCCAGTTGGCTGGTTGTGACTCGGGACATTTATACGCCGCCCTTATGTTAGGCACACAGTTTCTCTGACTGCAGAGATGCTGGCACCCCCCTACGGAGGTATCTCTGGAAGCAGGGGGTCCCCGGAGCTGAAATTAACACAGTTCAGCTCCGGAGCCCGCCCGCTTCAACCCCGGAATAAAACAAACAAATTAAAAAAGGGTAAAAAAAAAAAAAACACAAGTGAAACCCGCAGTGCTGCTTAAAAAGCAGAGATTTTCCCTGGATGAATCTGGTGCAATTCTGTTTGCACTGGTTTTGCAGCAGTAAGAATTTAAATAAATCTCACTGTCTGGTTACAGAGAATTATGGCTGATTGTATAAAGCAGGGGTGGCAAACCCCAGTCCTCAAGGGCCACCAACAGGTCAGGTCAGTCTTTGACTGAGCTTCTGATTGAACCACCTGTGCTGAATATATCCTGAAAACCTGACCTGTTGGTGGCCCTTGAGGACTGGAGTTGGCCACCCTTGGTGTACATGGTCTGTTTGGTGTCTGCTATTCTCCCATTTCATTTCTTCACGTAGTGAAGTCATTAATGATTTGTATTGTGTTTAGGGAACAAAATCTAATTCATGTATAATAAACTAATTAACATGCACATATTAGACGAGGAAAGTTTTTATCTTTTTACAATTCATCTAGAATTCAGCCATAAGATTTTAAAAAAAAAGTTTCTTTTAGTTTTTTAAGGTCATGTGAATCTGAATGAAAAGGTCTATTAAACATGAGCTGTTACACCTGTGTCACATTCCAGATTCCCCAGAGGGTGTTAAACCTTAGCACGCCTCTGTCACATACGGCACACCTGTGAGCAGGTGACCTGTATATGGGACAAGGGTTAATACCTACAGCTATCTAGTCAATTCAATCTTCCCCTCGCAAGGTAACATATGTAACCAGGGTTAATAACGCAGCCAACTTGCTGCACCACCTTTCTCCTGCGCGCGTGTATATAGTGTAATAAATATATATATATCTCTCTATCGGCTGATAAAAAAAAAGAAGTATCAAATGTCATTTGCAGAATCTAATGGTCCCTGTTTATTAAGAAAAACTATGCATTTCACACAAAACTCTGTTACCGCAAAATGTGTTCGAAAATGTACTTTACTCTCTACAAAGTGTGCAACAGTTCAATCAGAGCCCAAAGTATTACTTCTTAAAGGTTTGCTTTAATATTCAAAAATATAGTGCTTAGATTACAGAAAAAGATTACAAGAACATGCAGTTATAATAAATGCAGACAGTTTCTTAAAATAACAGGATGCATTTAAGCAGAAATCACTATACAGTACATTACCACGTCATCTATTCTTCCCAGAGAGGTCACTGGCGTAGTAAGATGAGAATTCACGTGTCTGATCCCAAAACACACCTCTGTTGAATTCTGATTTAATAACAGCATGGCAAGACCTATATACCATTCTTCTACCATTGAAAACATAAGCCCACCCCTGTCATCAATCAGCTACTTTGTCATATTTTTGACTTAAAATAAAAAAAACCTTCCTGGTGACTTTTAAATAGTGCCTCAAAATGTAAAATACCTGATAACTTTATTCCTAGAATACTTGGAATAACGTGATTTGATATCACTACGAGGCGAGTTTGCTTAATGTAACGTGACTAATTTTGAGCGACAAATGGATATCGGTCCCTTGCCGCCTCCTAAACATGGAAGGAGTTAGCCTTCTTGCGTCCGTCTCATTGCAACGGTTACGAAATATCTATTCTTTCCTCTTGCAAATTGTTGTCAGACTCATGATATCGGCATATTTAATACATTTACTCTTTTTGGGAATACTTTTTATCCACGGCCCCCTGAACCCTGCAAAGAATGTCCTTGAAGGTACATTTAAAAGTTTCCTGTTTATTCTAGAACCAGGGAAGCCATATTTCAATCCCTTCTGGCAACACCACATACCTTTATCTCTAGATTCCATCTAAACTAGGTTGGTCAAGGGTTTAACAGGCTATTAAAACTATTTTTTTACAAATAATTTGTAACCAATGTTAACCCCTCGTGTACCAGATTGATTAAAATACTTAAGATCTTCTGCCATATTTATTACAGCCTCAACTACTACCATTGAAATAAACAGAAACTAAGGCGTGCTGCTACAACTTGCCCTATGTGAGCTGTATTTTGTTTCCTCCAAACTTCCCAAAGGAATACATAGTATCACAATGATCCATCGCTTTGTTTCATTTTGCTAGGTCTCCAAAGGGAAGATCCAACCTCCTGAATACAGCCTTCTTTGTCCCCCTGGTCTCTGGGGGAGTGTACTGCTGCAGGGAGTCCTGCAATAGATTATTTTCTCCCAAGCCTTACATTTTATCAAGACGTCCTGTAGAAGCAGCAGCAGCAGCAGCATCTCTGCACAGCAGGGGGAGGGGCAACTTCAGAGCTGCGCTTCCCTGTTCTGCACAAAATACTATCTGTATGGACAAGAAAAAGGCCCAGTTTTTAACACTTTCGCTGCCAGAGGGGCCTGCAACGAAACGCAGGGCTATGATTAACCCGTTGGGTACCCCAAGATGTAGCTACAACATCATGGGGTCTACAATGGCCCCGCGAACTGGAAGACGTGTGATGATGCGCTCTGGTGCCGCGGCCCCTCTGGCACTCAAATGGTTAACGGTGCCATCCCTCTTGAAGCAGCGTGCGACGCCATGCGCTCCGTCGCACCCGCGCTACATCAGAGGCCTTACGTTTCGGGTCACCGACCCTTCCTCAGACGATAAGCCACCGACCTTATTCATTTGTTAGTTTAGTTTATATAGAAACAAAGAATCGAGGAGTCAGCTTGAATGACAATGCCATTTGTTTAAGGAAAACAATTATGCTGGAAACACGTTTATAATCTTTTTTTCTTTATGGAGAATTTTGTGGCTTTGTAAAATGTGGTCTTATAATATTTTATATTCATTGTATTATTTCCCAGCATGCCCTCTCCGAGCCGAGTAGTAAGGCCGCGCATTTAGTGACGGCGACGCAACGTCGCCCGAAAACAAATGCATTGCCGCCACGTGCGCCATAGTAAGCGCAACAGCGACGCGTTTTTTTGCAGCCAGGAATATTTGATTTTTTAGGGGCTGTCGCCTCATGTGACAGCCCCTTAACCAATCAATGGCCTGGTCGCCCGCGACGCCGTCACAAAGCGAAATACAACTTTCGCTAGTGGCGATGGGTGACGTCACGCGACGCGGTCGCGGGCACTATACGCGCGGCCTAATATTGGAGGCTGCTCAGATGCCACAAGTTAAAGGGATGGCTTGATGTTTTTTTTTTTTTTTTTACTTTAACATGTGTGTTTATCGCACACAAGGATAATTTAAATAAATACAAATATTGACTATTTAATTTGGTTGGAAATGTTAGATATTCGAATCTTTGCACACAAAATGTAATTATCCGCCATGACTTTCACTTACCCGTTACTGACGGTACTGACGGTGCAGCCGGTGCTTTCATTTTTGTTACAATATTAATACAGCGCTGGATTAAATCGAATGAAAAAAGCAGATGATTTTTTCTGATTGAATAAATGTGATTCTGTATTGCACCAATTTTGCATCATTCCCTGTTGTATTACAATACAACACTGTAGATTTCATCATTATATGTACTTACTGTGCAAGCATCCTTCAAAAAATGTGTACAGAAAAGCACTATAAGCAAAGAACATTTTTTTTTTGTTTCAATTGAGTTTTTGCTTTAATAAATCAGTAAAGATGTGCAAAGCTATGAAAATGCAGCTGTAAAAATAATTGGCTTTTTTTTTTCTTTAAAGAGGCAATCCAAGCGGGCAATTTTTTTTTTTTTTTTTTTTTTAATTTTTTAAAAATGTATTTTTTAAAATAGGATTGGAGCAGAGGGTCTCCGGAGCTGAACACCATTAATTTCAGCCCCGGGGACCCCCTGCTTCCGGAGATGCAGACCTCCGTAGGGGGTGCCGGTAACCGCTCTGCTAGCAGGGTTCACGTACAGTAATGGCTGAGTTTCAAAGGTCCCGCACCCTGCGGGCCAATAGGAAGCTGTGACGTCATCAGGTGCGGCTTCTTATTGGCCCACTTGATCGGGGACTTTACGTTTTGTCTGAGATACCGGCACCCCCTTTAGAGTTCTGTATCTCGGGAAGCATGGGGTCCCCAGGGCTGAAATGAATGGGGTTCAGCTGCAGAGACCCCCTGCTTCCACCCAATGTAAAAAAAAAAAAGTGCCTGAATTGCTCCTTTAAATGTCATGCAAACATTTTTCCAAGCCTCAAAGGGCTAATATTGTAGCAAAATTAGTCTTTCCGCAAACAATCGCCAGCCAGTGAGTGCAACATAGTTTAAGTGCTGTATTTATCGTCTCAACATTAAAAGGAGCAGTTCCGTTCATTTTATTTTACCCCACTCTTTTTTTTTTTTTCTTCTTCTTTCAAATGGGTGGAAAGAAGGGGATCTTCGGGGCTTAAAATGTGCCACTGTTATTTCAGTTCCAGGGACGCCCTGGTCCCAGGCATACAAACCTAGAAAGGTGCAGCTGGTCCCATCGCCTCCAGAGAAAACAAAATGGCCGTTTTTAAATCTTCGATGTCACGAGGGCCAGTACGTAGCAGCAACGTCATCTGTTGCAGCATCTTCTTGGCCTGCGTGACGAGGGAGGGGCGGATTGCGATATGAGAGAGTGCCGGCAGCGCCTTTTCCGGTACGTCTCAAAAACCTGCGGGTTTATCGGAGCTCAAATAAACACGGTTCAGCTCAAGGCAACCCCTGGTTCTGCTGCTTTTAAGTAAATTTAGATCATTTAGTGAATTATTCAAAATCGGTGAAGTTTGACCAGAACAAAATTGGCAATAGAAAAAAGGGCTAATTTCCAACGCTGGCGTGCAATGGGCTTCTTTGACGTGAACGCGCCGGAAGTGAGCTTGACCCAGCTTCCGGCGTGCCGGCATGAGAGGAAGACCCAACGCACATCAGCGTTTGAAGCTCGGTGTGGGGCAGTGTGAGGGAGAAAGGCCTGCCGCTGAAGGAGAGCCAGGGCCCGGTGGTGAGAGGACCGGCAGCCGGGCCTGGCCAGAGGTCAGGCCCAAGTTGCAGCGCTGGCTAAGCCCCCCGCAGCCACCGGGCCTGGCCTGAGACAACCCCCAATGTAAGTCTGTATTATTTATATGTATTGGTGGGGTGGGTGTAGGGGGTGTGTTTTTTTGGTATGTATTTTGTGGAGGGGGGGGGATTGAGTGAGACTGGGGTAATTGATGGAGGGGGGGGAGAGTGAGGGGAGAGAGGGGGTGAGTGAGGAAGAGGGAGTGAGACGGAGGGGAGATAAATACATGGGAAGAGATGGGTAAATCGAGGGGGTTTGTGAGGTGTGAAATGGGGGGGGGGGCTCGCATTACCGACGACACGGGGTGGGGAGGCAGGACGTAACCCCCTGGGCCCCAGGAAATCTGTGTGTGGCTCTGTGTGCAGAACATGTCTATTTTCACAGGTAGTGTTAGGGCCTGCATACAGGTCATGCCGTGACGTGGCTGCAGGCTTATAACGCTTTGGCCAAAGGGCTTAACTGGTGTAAATGACCCTTGCACATGAGAATACTAACATTGAAGTATTTCACTATGTATTTTGTGACATTGGATGTAACATTGGGTATTTTTGTCTTTTGTTGTATACATTTAGCCACGCTCAGTAGCACTACTTGTTGACACAAATATATATACTGTATGAGGTGGTGTGTGCTGGGGTTAGAGCTTGCAGGGACCGTGTTCATAGGACTTTTCACAGGATTATTTAATATTAAAATTCAACAAAAACAAAGTGTTTGTGCCTGCCGCGTCCTGTTGGGAGTTTTCCTTATAACTTTGTTTTATAAGGTCCTTCATTTTCATGGCTTTTTGCAAATTCAATCTGCTACATTTGCATTTCATAATAGCTTTTAAAATATATATTTTCCTGAAATGGATTATTTACAGGGGTGGTAACAACTCCAGTCTGGAATTGGGGTTGTCCCTGCTTCAGCGCAGGTGGCTCAGTCTTTGAGCCACCTGCGCTGAAGCAGGGATATCCTTGAAACGTGACCTGTTTGTTGGCCCTTGAGGATTGGAGCTGGCCAGCACTGGCTTAGCATAAACTCATTCAGCATTATTTGTTGTTGGAAATGGCAGGAAGAAATCCTGAGCGATTGCATTTCCATCTGGCAGCCTCTGTCTGCTCGCAACATTTGCATAAATGTTTCAGCAATAAAGTAAAATGATGAAGCATAAACCCTTTAGAATATGTATATAAAATTGATAACTCTTTCAAAGTGTAATAAGCAGAGGGAAGTATGAGGTTGTATAGGGGGAAAAAATGCTGCATGCCAACAATAAAACAGTGTGTGTTATGGTTATTATTAAAGTCGAATGGTAAAATACAGACTGAATATATTTCAGTATTTAAAATACTGTATGGTTCAAGGTTGTTCCCCTTAAACAATAGGTTTATGACGGTATCGGCTTTCCTAATGCATATTATCATAGTCACCTGGCGAAAAATATTTAATTTAAAGCAGCAGACCAAGATGCTGTTTTTTGGGGGGTTTTTTACATTTTTTTTTTACCCTTTAATATGTGCATCAATACAATCCACACAATGATCAGTAATTAGTTAAGTTGCCGATCGATCGGCGAAGATTCAGCTTGGGGGTTCACTAAATGGCTGTCAGTGCCGCCGATGAGGACCAAAGATGCAAAGTGCTGTGGGGAAGAACATGTGACCAGGCAGTCACTAGATACAATTGGTGCACTGCTAGAGTGAGGGCAGGGCTCAAATAGGGGTGTGCCAGAACCTGTTTCAGAAGAGAGAGGGGATGTGACTTTGTAAATGGCTGCTATAGAAACAAAAATTATTGTTACATTACTGTATAATACATAAAAAATGGCACTCAGAGTTGTTTTTTTTAATTATTTTTTAATGCTACAACTATTCTCATAATACAAAAACGTATTTTTTTTTTTTAAACAAACGTAGGATTTCGCTTGGTCTGCAGCTTTAAAAAAAAGATCCAGGAGAAAAATGTTTGTGTATAAAAATGTCATTGTATACTGTGTATTACTGCAGTAGAATTGCTGTGGGAATTGGCTGTACGCGTGTACAGGGAGATAGTCACAAAACTTTCACAGACAGGATTTAAGCCTTAATAGTTACGGCTGATGTGTAACTGGGGAAACATCTTTTTTTTAAACCGGAGTCTAAAGGACACATTTTATATGGCGAGTGTATCCATTTTCCCATTATTCATCAGGCCTGGCCGATTCTGTTCATGGCAAATAGGCCTATAATGGCACATATAACCATTTCCTCCTAGCTATAATATTGCAATAGGCTTTTTATGCCTTTCTGAAAATTAGTCCTAAGATTGCACCAGCCTGAGAGCGGTGAAGTGCTCCTATATAATAAGGAGACAGTCACTGCTTGTAACAGTGCTGCATATGCAATACATGGATCTTCACTTTGCTGTGCATTACTGGACATCCAATGGGTTTTGTAGTAATTGGTATTTCCTAATGGTGTTGCAGACCTGTCTAAGGCCGAGTCCATAGACGGACAGGCCGCGCTGAGCCGTGCGGACGCTCAGCACTGAGCCCTGCATCCTCAATGAGGATGCCTTGAGAGGGGTCTCACGCGAGCGTCCGCAGGCGTGCTGAGGCTTTGGAGTTTTCAGCCGAGCGCCAAGCTGTTTTTCAGCGCGCTGTCGGCTGAAAACATCCAATCAGCCTGAAGCACCGTCAACGTCACGGCGCCGTGACGTTGACATCAGTGCATCACGGGCGATTGGCCCAGCGACGTCACTGCCCCGCCTCCAACCACCTCCCCCCGGCGTTAGCGCGCCTCCGCTCTCCTCACCCCTCTATGGTCCGGGCCTAAGGCCGGGTCCCCAGTGGCCGCTGCGGTGCGTGCGCACCACACACCACAGCACAGCCCTCTATGGGGCAGGTGTGTGTGGGCGTGCAAACCGCTGTCACGCGTACGCTGGCAGGGAAGACCAGAATTTTGTCTTCCAGTGCCGCGACGCCGTCACGTGCTCGGCGGGTGGCCAATGGCAAGGCAGATATGCCCCGCAATGGCCGTGCCCCCCCACTATGGCCGTGCCCCCTGCGCATCCCATAGCTCCCCTACAGACTGCAGATCGCGGCTGTAGTCTGCGCACGTACTGCCAGGCGCACGTGCAGCAGGGAGCACAGTTGCTGTAGCCTAAGACCTGCAAATACACTACAAGTGGAATTTTATATACTGTACGGTGGAGGGGTTTTCCCCACGTTATACCCACGTACCAGCTTCCTTTTGCGTATCCAGCAACCAGCCTCATACTGATGAGACCCAAAAGGTCCAAAAGCTATCTGTGAGTAGGTTACTGGCTCTGCACTTCTGTAACCCAGGCTGTGCTGAAAAGCTGTGTCATGCGGCAGGCATACGCATATAGGGGTCCATTTTAAAATGAAATAAAAGAGTGACACACAGCTCATTTGTATGTCATTACCCAGAATCCCTGGCTGCAGTGGAAACATTGTTTGCTAAGCGATAAAGAGCACAGACAGTGTTACAGACCTGTCTGAGACGTGCAAATGCACCACAAGTGGTATTTGTATTTACTACTAATTGTATTACTACTTTACATGCATTTTTGGAGGGTTTATAAATACTTGTAATACTTGAGCACAGGAGTGGCCCACCCCTGCTATATACTGCTGCGGCCAGCTTTATTCTTACATTTACCCGTCTTGTCCCGTGGCTTTTTTCGGGCTGGCGCCGAACTTGGCCGCGCGCCAGCCGCATCTTCCCCGCATCCTTCCCCTCGCGACCTCCGCCTCTGTTTCTCCGGGTCCCCCTCTGCTTTCCGGGTCCCCCTCTGCTTCTCCACATCCCCCCTTACCCCGCCATCACCTTCGGTGAACCCTGGCACTCGCGCCACGCGCGCACGCACCCTGGCACGCGTGACCGCGCATCAGTGACGTGCGGCACGCGTCAGCAAAAAAACAAACCAGCCGCATCTGCCCGCACATTGCGGCGGCGCCGGCAGAAGACTCAGATCGGCCGCCACTGTAGTCTTAGAGTAAAGTCCGTTGGACTATACAATTGCTGTTGGGCTGATTGTCAGTGCAGCTGGCATCGCTTTGATTCAATCAGTCGTTTCATGCGAAACATCAATTTTCAAATACTTCAGACTTTTAAATGCTATGTTTTGATGGGAGTCTGGGTCAGAGTTGTTGTTGTTTCGTGCAAATCTGGGAAAAAAATCAGTTTGAAAGTACAGATTAGATATTGAGGTACAGACAGAAAAATGAGAGACACAAGAGTTGAACCAAGATAATGTTTGATGCTCAACTAATTTACAGTACATCAAATTATCCAATTGAGATCCCTCTGTGGCTTTTCATGAAACAACATGTTCCTGTTCCAATATAAGGTCACTACTTATGAACGGGGAAAAAAATAGACATGATGGAGCTTTTGTTAAAATGACAAAAATATGAAATTGCATAAAAATGTTTTGGAATAAGCAATGTACTCAAGTTCATTGTACGTTTTTTGTTGTGTTATTTGGTGTTATGTTTGTCCTGTAACATCATTTGATAATGTCTTTAAAGAGGCAATCCAAGCAATATACTATGTGGTTTGTTTTTTAAACTAAATCAGTTCTGTAGTATTAGATACTTGCTGCATTTGTTTTATTCTTATTCAACGCAGTGTTATTTTTAATTGGTTTTATTATACTGAGCATCCTTTGATTTCTATAGCAGGTTTTAGTCACTTCCCCAGCAGTGCAAGATCTTTGTAACACTTTCCTGTTTGTGATAATTTGTTGCCAATATTCCCAGCAGTTTGAGCTGGAAACTGTAACAGAACTGTAACCTTACTAATTTAAGAATACATTGTAGCTGCTGAGTTAGGCCGCGTGTATAGTGCCGTCGACGGCGACGTCACCTATCACCACCGGCGAAAGTTATATTTTGCTGGGCGGCTGTGGCGCGGGTTTCCGGCCATTTGATTGGTTCAAGGGCCCGTCACATGAGGTGACAGCCCTTGAAAAATAAGATTTTGCCGGCTACCAGTTTTCGCGACGGCGACGCCGACGCCATGCTTACTATAAGCACACGCGGTGGCGGCAATGCGTTTGTTTTCGGGCGGCGGCGCCGCCGTCGCTGGCACTATAAGCGCGGCCTTACACTGAATGAAGGATTGATTGAAACTGAAAGGCAGCCATTTAGTGAACCCATGAAAGCAGAATCTTTGTTGATCGAATGGCAGTTTAGGTAACTCGTTTTCAATAAAGGTAATCAAAGGCGACATATATTTTAAAAAAAACTCAACTATTTTTTGTTTTAAGTGCCGCTCTGATTACCTCTGAGTGACCACGTAAATATATATAAAAAAGGTATAATGATGAATATGTATGAGAGCGTTATATTCTGCTTAATGTTTAGACAAAGAAAATACCATCTTCACATACGAAGTACAGGTAGTCCTCGCTGTCCAACGTTTCACTTTACAACGAATGGCACATCCAACGCTTTACAATGCATCCCTAAGGGCCGTTTTTCGACACCGGAATGCGTTATCCGAGGCCTGAACGCGTTATCCAACGCTCACCGCCACTGATTAACATGGGACTCACTTTACAGCGGTTTCACTATCCAACGCTACTTCCAGAACGGATTCCGTTGGATAACCGAGGACTGTGTAGAGATTTCACCCTGCACCATTATGATGACAAGGTTGCCTGCACGGCCTATATACGTATAAAAGGAATACAGTATATTAGAGAAATAAATGGTGGAGCAGCCTTTCTATCGTACTCTAAAAGGAAATAAATCACTGTTTGTATGTTATTATCTTCCAATTGACGATTATGGGTCAGAGTTCCAAAACCCTACGTATTAAAAAGTTAATTAAAATTTCAGAGACCCATAACTTTTATTAACATCCTTTTTCAAATACAGAAGCTGAGGAGCGCTTTTTCTCTTTTTTTTTTTTTTTTTTAAGTGTCAAAGAACACTATTTAGTATAACCGCCATCTCCGACACATTGTCTCGATAATTATCAATTTAATAACTGAAATGTACCTTTGGGATACATAACAGAATTTACATTTATCGTTTTTATTCTATGATATAATATATTCATAATGCAGGGAACACTTAACATCATCTTGTTAGAAAATAATTAAAATGATGGTTTTGCAGCTCTGTATAATCGGGCTGCAGAGGACACCGATTCTTTGACTTTGTGATGAGGAAAATGGTAAGTTTCCCATCCGATGACTGAACTGGTACATCGTAAATAGTGTTTGTGCAAAGATGTCTCCATAAGCTCACCACTGTCCCCAGCTTATGTCAACTTCCATGGCCATTTCATTTCCGGTCCCTTATCATGTGAGCTAGTATATATTTTTCAGAGTTAGCGACTCAATGCCTGTCATCTATAAAGCACTTGTGTTTGGTTAATGACAATCTATGATGGTCAGCAGGGGAGTAGTGTTTTGGTGAACTCACTACTGTCATACAGCGCAACAGTGTATTCCATTGGACGTGTTTATAGAATATGCAAATGTATTCATTATCTAGTGCCTGAATCAACCGATTCTTAAGTCACTCTATACAAATGAAATGATTGTCTAGATCATAAGTCTGCGTTCATATATTTGTTCTTTACATGAGCAAAACTATATTTTTTTGCAGAAATTGGAAACCAGTATTGTTGTTTTTGTTCCAAAAGTGAATGTTGAATGAGATATCGTTCTGTACATAATGAGGTAATTTTACACCAAGTAGTTAGTGTCCCTTCATTTGCTGAGTTCCATTATTATGCAGTTTGGCTGTAACATTATCCTAACAATTATTTCTTTAATAATGATGAAAGAAACCTTTCTACTCAAAGAGCCAATTACCATTATACAGTGAACGGCAGGAATAGAGCACTTTCATACTACATAAAAACAATTAAACTGGAATTACAAATACTGTTAAAAATAGATACAAATTACATTTCTTGCTGGCTAAGCGGAATAGATAATAAGGTCGAAGAATGAATGGGGAGGGGGTTGTTTATTTTTTGAAGGTGGAGAGATATTGTTTAATCTAGCCTTTGTGTTGAGCAGAAAAGCCCAAAGCCGAGGTGGATGTCAATTATTCATATGTTTAATGCAATAAAAATGATGTCTCTGTGGCCATTCTGGGCCTACCAGCTCTGGGCAGTGTTCATGAAAGTGCGGGTCAGTCTGTGTAGTCTGGTGAGGCCTATAAACAAAACAGAAGGGATAAATGTAAGTTCATCCGTTATCTCTGAACAGTACAAAGAAAGTAAGAGCACCTGGTGAGAGGGTTGTGCTTACATGCTATTGCAATGCTTCCTTTAACTAAAGTGTCCAGTAAAGTGGTTTCCAACCTTTTTTTGCTTAAGGAACCCTGAGTGAAATTCGGAGGAACCCCCAACTATCTCTAATAGCAACTCTGTGATCCGATGCATTCTACATTTTTCTGTGTTTGATACCATTTTTAAATGACCAGAAAATTGCAGGGAACCCTTTAGGGGTGCCCGGGGAACCCAAGGGTTTCTAGAAACCCTGGTTGAAAAACATTGGTCTAGTACCACAGATGGCCTGGCTCATGAGCTATGTGATCTCAAAATGACCTTCGATCCAGCCCCTCACTGGTTGGAAGAGGAAGTCTCCCACTTCCGCTGAGATGGCAGGCATGGGTCTGAGAAAGCCGCAGGCAGTCAATATCAAAAGCTGCAGCAAAGTTTGTGCTGTTAAGGCAACGGCACAAGGGGACGCCAGTTCTTATGGCCATCAAACAATGGCAGCAGGTAACCATTGGGGGTTAAAAGGTGGATTGTCAGTGGAGCTTCTGAAATGGGAAAATAGGGAGTAGGCAGAAAGAGAGTTCAAGAGATAGGAACAATATCAAAGGAGGAGTAGGTAGTATGGTACTTTTTATTGAACCAATAAGTGAAAAGCCATTAAGCTGTGAAAAAGAGGTATTGCAAAGAAAGGGCAGAAAGGAGAGAGCTTTTAGCAGACAGCAAGAGGCAATCAGGGGTGTAGTAAGAGATTAGTGCTCAGGTACAAGGAACAGGAGGTTTTTTTATAGCCTTGAACTAGAGGATGATCATGTGATAAGGAATGTAATGGAAAGTCCACATTAAACCAGAAATGTCATTGTTTATTAAAACCATTTACAACTTTGGACTGAGCTTGGTTAGTACCAATATACTAGTTGGCCTGTGGCTGCATCTGTGGCATTCCATTTTTGCTGGCTGGTTGAAGCACTTCTCTAGATACTAAGCTCCGAGTTGCAGCATTTCTGGAGTCTGGAATTCGTTGCCTTTCTCCTTCTACTGTATACTGTACACTTTGAGCGTTCCCATTACAGAACTCACAAGCAGGCTACGTATCCTTTCCCATGTGCAAATAATGGCTCACAAAGATATAAACAAGGGGTGGCCATCTGCAGTCCTCAAGGGCCACCAACAGGTCAGATTTTCAGGATATCCCTGCTTCAGCACAGATGGCTCAATCAGTGGCGGAGTCATTATGACCATATCGTTGTGCTGGAAGACAAACGCGTTGGCACTATTATATTGCCGTATGAAATCGTGGAAATGTTTGATATACATTACTGTATTAGCCTGAATCCCAGTTTGGATAATCAACTGTGGTGGGTATTTCCACGTCACCATCATGGCAACAGCTATGTTTTCATTTACCTTCCTATGCCGCAAAGTGAGCTCAGTCCTGAATGGGACATATGACATTTATAGGGCCAAAACGATGGCAGGTTGGTGGAATACATTGTGTTTCTTCAACAGCTTCTCTGAAATGAGTTTCTCTGGTTCTGCAGGAGCAGCGCTGTAAACACCTTCACTGCAGACCAGCATTTTGAGCTTCACGCTCTAAGTGTGATAACAGGGCCGTCCTCTTTCATTCAACCATGGAACGACTAACACAATAAGTGGCAGGATACAGGGAGACAGGGAGTGGAGAGAGAGGAGTAAGGTGCAGAAGTAATGACAGGCGGTGGGGGGTCGGGTTCCAGAACGACAACCAAAAGTTTGCATGTGTTTTTCCTTCTAAAACGCAAAAGTTTGCCCAGATTATTAACAAAAAAAAATCGAAAATGTAAACTTATGAAGGAGCTCCAAGGTTGGCAAAGTTTGAACTTTAAACCTGCAAACCTGCTCATTCTTCAATCTGACAGTAAACCCTTCTTCATATGTATCCAATATGATAAAAAATGCAGTTGGGAAGAATTTCTGAATATTTGCTGTAAGGTATTAGTAATGCATGGAGATTTTGAAAAAAAAAAGCAATTTTGCACTGTTCCCTACCTTGGGTCTAACCATTATTATGCATGGAATTCCTGCTTTATTTTCGGTATACCTTATTGCAGGGGCGGCCAATTCCAGTCCTCAAGGACCACCAGCAGGTCGGGTTTGGGATATCCCTGCTTCAGCACAGGTGAGCCACCTGTGCTGAAGCAGGGATATCCCAAACACCTGACCCATTAGTGGCTCTTGAGGACTGGACTTGGCCACCCCTTCCTTTTAATAAAAATATTTAATATTTAATATTTAATAAAAATTAATAAAAATATGTTCTAACAAACGTCCCGCAATATATAGGTGATCTCAGTTGGGAACACCACATTGGGCCAAATATCAAACCATTTCAGATGCTTGGATGTCCCCTTAACTCACTTTGACAATGCGAGTGAAATAAATATTTCCATACAAAGTGAAATATAGCAGTTAAAATCAATGATGCTTGCTAGGGACATTATAAAGTCACTGATGCACAACAGGGATTAAGTATCCACCGCGCATACGTTGCTGCACAGCTATACTTTTCGACAATGATGTAAAGACTGTCATGCCACAGTAAACATGATTGAAGTTCTCACTTTCCCTGTACCATAGTAAGAATGGTAATACCGTTCTTGAGATTCAGAGACATTGCTGCAGTTTGATTTTCATGTAATGTCATCTTATTTTACTAGGATCTCTCTGAAACCACGGGTGGCCCAACGGGGAGAAACCACGGAGCCACGTTTAAGTATTTATCCCAAACTGTTGATAAACACTGTAGCTCAAGGGTGGTGTTGGTGAGATGATACAGGCCAGGTATTGGGGCTATGCCTGCTTCAGCACAGGTGGCTCAGTCATTGACCTGACCTGTTGGTGGCCCTTGAGGACTAGAGTTGCCCATCCCTGATGTACAGTAGCATCTCACTAACAAATCAATAAACAAAGGCGCTCTCTAGCCTGGGCTGCAGCTCTCTTCCTCAGTCAGTGTTTCTCCGTCCCGGCTGGCATCACCCCTTAAGTCCTCAACCACGTTTTGCGAAATCTTGCGCTTCTTCAATCTTCTGTAGATTGTTGGGAATAAATACTTAAACGTGGCTCTTTTCTGTCTCGACATTGCGGAGTTTACGAGGTGTCAGAGATGAGATCCGGATTGAGGTGGCCAGTGGTTGTGTGGCATGAACTGCAAGAAGCAGCCAAACGGGTGGACAGCAGGAGTGCAGAACAAGCCCACAGATGAACCACTAATGTGGGACTTTTTATTAACTATTCAGGGTGAAGGAACAGAAAGAACTGCACCTTTAAGGAATATTGAGGGAATCTTCCATTGAATAATATTTCTGCCTGTTCCAATCGAGCACCTTGAAATACATACAAGCTGATATTATAGACAAATGTAGTTTGAAACAAAGCATACCAGCTGCCCAATGTAGATTAAATGAACTCTTCATTAAACGCAGATCCTTTTTTGTCAGCTGCATTGAGTTATGGTAATGGTTTAGATGAGCACTTCTAATACATAAAGCATGGCACTAATAAGGCTGCGTTTATAGTGCGCGCGACGCAAACAATACAGTGCCTCTATCAGGGCGGCCACAGTGCGCGCGAGGAATGGCGACCACGCGGCAGAATTTTGAAGTGACAAATCATTGTTTTTTTCGTGCGACGGCCGCGTCACGTGAGCGGTTCAACCAATGAGGGCCAACCAGCCTGGTGACATCACAGCCACGCCTCCCCATCAAAGTTCACGGATCGCTCAGGCGACAGGCGTTCGCGTGACTCCTTGCGCTCCCTTACGATAAAACGCAGCCAAAGTTGAGACTGGAAGTCACTACCTAGATCAGGGGCGCTCAACTTCAGTCCTCAAGATGCCCCCCCCCTCCCCCCGCCCCAACAGGTCAGGTTTTCAGGATATCCCAGCTTCAGCACAGGTGGCTCAATCAGTGGACTGAGCCACTGTGCAGAAGAGGGGTGTGCAGAAGTGCTACAAGAATGAGCCAAAACCTACTTAAAATGTACTTTTTTTCAATGAACAATGGGACTGATTGTTCAATAATTTCAAGGGCTTCCCAGCGATTGCTACCCCATATAATAAAAACAGAAACCCAAATTCATCAATGTGCTAATACTGCAGTTATTTGGGGGCATTGCCTTTTCACTGTTCATTCTGTTGTGTTTGTATTTGGAACTACATAGATAACTGAAAGCAACGGCCCTGCATCCACCTGTTTTGTTTGTTTTTCTGTTTTACTATATGCATTATGTGAGTAGCTTTAATGAGAAATAATTACCTAAGCTGCCGATCGTTGGCCAATATCCTGCTGTGTGGGACTATCGAAATGACCGACTTCTGACACTGCTGCAGTCTGTAAAATGCTACAGCTAAAAATGCAACATTATATTACCAAGTGTAACACATTATTGTTACAGCTTTCAGCTTGGCCCCAGACAGTCTGCTGCTGGAAAAACGGCAACAGATCTGTTTGTGATACTTTGTTGCCAAAGGGCAGAGCTAAAATAAAAAAGGTGTGTGTCAGATCCCGTTTCAAAAGAGGAAGTGGACATGACTTTCTCAATGATTGTTGTAGCAACCAAAGGATGATCAATACATTAAAAATTAAAAGGCATTAGAAGTGGAGTTGAAAAAAATGCAGTTAGTATTATCTAATACTTCAGAACCAATTTATTGCAAATAACCTATAGGATGTTATATGTTTTTCTGCTTGAAATGGATATGGTTGATTTCTGTCTGCCCCCTTTGCTGTCCAAGAGGCTTACAGTGCATTGCTCTGTTATCTGTCTTGTTAAAATATATATATATATATATATATATATATATATATATATATATATATATATATATATAACAAAGGGTTAACATTCATTCCTGTTCCATGTTATGCACTGTCTCAAAAAATGTCAGTCTGGCATCTGCCCGCCCAAGGACACTTCAGCCAACAGCTGTCAGTTCTTGATTGAACGGGTAGTAATATCATTATAATAAACTGAGATGTGTCCAGGCTGATTAATAAAACCAAGAGCCAGTTACTGGCAGATCTGGTATATTTGAATAGGGAAAGTCAGTTACTGAGTTACATTGAGTCCCTTATAAGGCAGGGAGGCTCAACTCCAGTCATCAAGCCCCCCACAACAGGCCAGGTTTTCAGGATTTCCCAGCTCCAGTGGAGCACCCCTGCCTTAAGAATGAAGGGGAGGCTTCTGCCACTTCATGTTACAGCACTTTCCCAAGATTTATATCCAGGCCGGAATAAAGATCCACAGATCAGTAGAAAGGCGACAATGCTCGTGTTTAAAACCTCCCAATTAATACACAGTACTGCTGCATAAAGCGACAGCTTTATCGCATCATATTTATGATGATTTAGAGCCGGAGGGGGGGGGGGGGGGGGAGGAGGGAGCCAACTCCAGTCCAAGGGACACCAACAGGTAAGGTTTTAAGTATATCCCTGCTTCAGCACAGATGGCTCAGTCATTGAGCCACCTGTGCTGAAGCAGGGATATCCTTAAAACCTGACCTGTTGGTGGCCCTTGAGTACTGGAGTTGGCCACTCCTGATCTACTCCAAGCTATTTGCCGATACCCAATCATGCCTAATTACCAGCCATGTATCTTCCATACAGTTACAACAAAAGACAGGGTGCCCAATGCTACATCCAATTGACAAATCATATATGGTAATAAGTATAAAGTTTAAATACATCAATAATAATAATAACTTGGTTATTTAGTTAAACCCTTTGGCAAAAGCATCATAAGCCTGCATACCACGTCAAGTAATAACCAAAATTAATGCAGGTCCTACACTACACTGTGAACCCTTCCTTTTACCTCTGTATGAGGTACCATACAGTTACAACACAGGCTTTGTTGGGAAAAGGGGGGGGGATGGGAGGCGAAAGTAAATCCACATGTATGAAAGATACTTCCAACCAAATGTTTCTCTTCTTTTCAAAGATCATTTCTGATTATTGCGACACTTCAATTTTTCTAATACCTAAACCGTTGAATCCACACAAACGTCACTACAGATTCTAGGCCTGGTGGTTTATAGGTAGTGAAGTATGGGAATCTGTCCCTTATCTGGTGCTGCATAAATAACATACAGTGTATTAATATAGCAAAGTCTTTATACATCCACGGGAGTCACGGAAGGGAATTCTGAGCACTGTGTATATACGATGAGGAAGTGGAGCTCATGTGAGTGTGGACAAAATAGAATCCCACAGGTAAGGATAGGCGGGAGGGGAGGGGGGACCGCCAACCCGAGAGCCCAACCAGGTGCGCCCCCCCGACGCCGATCCCCACCAACCCAACACCAAAAAGAAACTCCCCTGTTGTCACTCAGACTGGCCCTTCAGCGACTCAAGCGAGTGAGATATAATGCTCAAAACTCGCAGCCTTAGAGCGAATCGTTTAGCCCTGAATCGCAGCAGAATCCTGTCCTGTTATGAGCGTGCTCCTGCCTCATCGATAATGAAAACAAGGTATAAAAAAAAATCCCGACGCGTTTCGTACTTGTGAAGGTGTTCTTTGATAAAGTACCTTCACAGGTACGGAACGCGGCAGAGGATTTTTCCAACTGGAGATGTGTTCATTTATCCCGAAGTAAACCTTTTTTCTATCAAGCATTGCGTCCAGCGCTTCCTTCACCGCGTTTGCTGCGCACTGCTTCTCGTTTTTCACCTTGTTTTGCTGGTTTATAGGAATGCAAATACATGACACTGATATTACTTGAAGACGTTAGGTGCCCCATCACTAAAGAAGAAATGGTGGTTTTCTCTTCAGATGTCCGCCTGCTGTATTACACAGATTGATTGATGCTCAGCCAGTGATTTTGCAAGACGGAAGAAAACACACTGAGGCCATTCATCAGAACAACATACCACAGAAGGAAGTTTGTAGCGAATACTAAATAAAAATATCGCAGTCACATGTCTCAGACAGGTCTGCAGCCCTGCCTTTCCCCATTATCTCTTAACATACAGTGCTTCCACTGCAGCCAGGGATTCTGGGAAATGGCATGCAAATGAGTACACATACCTTTTGCTTCAAATCTATTTTAACATGGAGCCCTGTAAGCATATGCCTGCTGCATTACTCCGCTTTTTTAGCACAGCCTGGGTTAAAGAAGTGCAGAGCCTGTAACCCTACTCACAGACATCTGTTTCCACCTTTTTGGTCTCAGTGTCAAGGTCTCTGGCTTTGCAATAATACTACAGTTTCAGTCTCTTAAATATAAAACATATTGACCTCTATTCAAATGAATGAATGAAGCTTAAATATTACTGAACAAAGGGATGCTGGCTTCACAGCTATATAGAATAGGGACCATTGAGTGAAATAAATGTGCATAAGTAGAAACATCAAAAATGCATGAACTAATTGTAAGAAAAACCCATTTTGGTTTCCTGACAGGAATAGGGCTGAGAGCAGTAACGCAGTTGTGAGTTTGTACTGCACTGTGAGATGTGCTCATCGCAGCAAAGCTTTCTGGGAGAAGATCATGGGAAAACAAATATAATGGATGCGTTTCAAAGAGTTAGATTATCTACCCTGCATGGAGAGGAATGGCAGGACTAATAACCGAGACCCCGAGGAGAAAAATACATCCTTGTAATAGACCATTATATATGCAAGAGGAAAATAGCCTAACCCAGGGGTGCTACACTTCCCAACACGTCAGGTTTTCAGGATCTCCTGCTTCAGCACAGGTGGATCAATCAGGCCCTTCTTCGGCACAGGAGGCTCAGACTTTGACATCCTGTTTGAGCCACCTGTGCTGAAGCGGGGATATCCTGAAAACCTGACCTGTTGGGGCGGCTTGGGGACCGGAGTGTGGCACCCCTGCCCTAAGCAGCAGCCCATCATAAATGGTGAAAAGTCTCCTCATATACGGGTCTGGCTTTATGGCGGCCATATACATCTTATACAGGTATTACTTTTAGGTCCATATACATCTTATACAGGTATTACTTTTAGGTCCATATACATCTTATACAGGTATTACTTTTAGGTTTTCCTTTGTAAAATATTGTTTAATTGGTAAATAAATGCCATATTTATTCTGTTTATTTTTTATAAGAGCTGTTTAAGTTGTCGCTATGCCGCGACATCCCATCCGGTTTATGGCTTGACGTGCTGGCAACAACCCGTCAGTCAGACGTCACCGGAGCGCTTTGTGACTAGCATGGGTAAACCCTGGAATATCTCATGTAATAGCACGGCCTTTGGAGTGGGAGAAACTCAATCTGAATGCCAGTGATTCTTCCCTTGACCTTCGGGAAGTCACGTCATTCACTTCAATATACTGGAAATGCAAATATAGGATGAGTGTCTGTCGCCTAAATGGAGCGTAGGTTGAACTCTATGAACGTCTGTGATTTGTTTTTGTTTTTTCAACCTCAATCTACTCAGTGGCGTAACTACGCCTTAAGGGCCCCCTGGGTGATGTCATGGCGCCATTGCATCACATGTCGGCGCATGGAAACGGGTCGCCATGTAATGTTATGAAGGAGGACTGCTGTTAGAGACCCCACTCTCAACCCAGCAATTGGTTTATTGCAGTGGGGACGAGCACAGGGCCTCTAAACACTTTTGGGGGGGAGGTCATCAAGAGTCAGGACCCTCCTGACTCCCTTTGGGCCCCCCCCCCCCATGCTGAGGCCCCCGGGATGTGCCCAACGGACTTTGTCTTATATAGTATAGGCCTTATGTCTGTAACAATGGGAAAATGCGTTTATCTCTAACAATCAGAATGTAAGCGAATCGGGTCCGAATTTTCCAGGGCATATAGTACTGTAGTATGTTATGTGCTGCACTCCCTGTTACAAATAAAGCATTATTATAAAAAGAACTATATATAACAACGCCTACTAATATTTGTAAACAGTTTTTCACTAAAAGCCCATTTTCTGCTATAGAAAAAAAAAACATTTGTTTGGTCAAAAATATGTGTGTTAGATATACTCTTTATACTATAAAAATTCAGACAGAGCTGATAATGTCTGTGTACAGTACTGTTTGATGTTACTTATTAATTAGATCATTTGTCGAATAAACATTGTTATTGCTGCTTTTATACGGTTGTGTTAAGAAGCGCTTGTAAGCAATCATCCCGTGTCTATTCGCAGGCATTTAAAATCATTTAATTCCCAAACAAAAGATCGTTAAATTACTTATTGTCTGAAAAGCAGAATATTGGGGCTTTGCAAGTCAATGTAATACATAATAGGATTGTTTTTTAATAAATGTATATATATTAGAACCTTTGTCTGCTCTGCAGATTAATATTATCCTTCCACAGTAGCTCTCGGCTTTGGCTGTCAGATTACATCAGGCAAGACACACTTATGAGGCTCTTATCATGCAAATAGGAATAATCTTCCACTTCCAACTCTCCTGGCTGCTCACATCCCACCAGAACAAAAAATGCTTGAATAAACTTGATTTTGATGAAAATGGAGTCAGACGACATACAATGATAACTTATTTAATATATGCAGTCACTTATCTATCACAAACATGCAAAGTCAATTAGGGAGTTCTGGAACGGCGACGCACAGCTCATTAGAAGCCCACAACCCTGCACATGTGTCTAGCGCAGGAGGGCAATTTGCAGAACGTATATTTTGGTGAATATACTGTATATGTAGAGCGGATCCCTCAATTGTTTGCCAAGATGTTGAACACAGATGGGAGAAACAGCAGAGCCTCACTACATACTTACAGTAATTTGACATTTACAGGTCAAGATGAGCTTGCATGAGTACGGATGCCCGGGCAGGCTGGGATATTAATGGCTCTGATTGTGCAGTACATCTGTAAGCTGTTTATTATGTGCTTGAATATGCCCAACAGTTGAAATAACACATGATTACTATATCTTTATAAAATAAAAAAACAACAAGTATTCAATGGTGTGGATAATTGGCAAAAAAAAAAAACCCCACTCTTAACCAGAGAAATGTTATAGTGTGTTCTAGGAGAAGGTAGCGCTCTGGCCTATTTAGCTAATGTTTTTCTTTTAAATTATGCAACAGTACAATATAAAGAGAAGGTGGAAGACTTGCTGCAGACAATCATTTTTGCATTTGATTCCTTAATGCATTTTTTTTTTTTTAAACCTGCAAAGCATAGCCAACATTTCATCTATTCACTGCCAGAGGGAGACTTCACTGGCAGCGAATGGGGTAACACGGAGACCCAAATTTACATGGAAAGGGCGTGACTTTTTTCCTACGTTCCAGAATTAGAATATAGCAGAGCATTAATAAAAATGGAACGTATCTTTTGCTGACCATCTTCCCCTTAATGCAGGGGTGGGCAACTCAAGGGCCACCAACAGGTCAGGTTTAGGATATCCCTGCTGCAGCACAGGTGGCGCAGTCTTTGACAGCCGTCTGTGCTGAAGCAGGGATATCCTGAAAACCTTACCTGTTGGTGGCCCTTGAGGACTGGAGGAGCCCAACCCTAACTTAATGTCATTAAGATGTTCAAAAATTGCCATATACTCCCCATACAGAACTGCAGTGTTAATGTGCCCAAGAATTCGGTCTGTGCGTCCGGGCTAAACTGAACAAATAACAGTTTTATTTTGTGGCATTTGTTTTCTCGTTATTATCTTCCTTTATTTTTCCAATAAGAAAATCTGAAAATGAAGCACCTCAGTAATGGGACTGCTCCATCTTTCATACAACAACACGGTCTCCTGAGAGAGCGCTGAGAGAGCGCTGAATTCCATGACTTTCAGGTCAGAGGTACACTGTTTACCAATTAAATATTTAACAAAGAAACCACTTACAGCCGCTGAACGCACAGATATTCTGCTGCAGCTCAGTGACCTTTGAAGTATTTCCATTATTTAACCCTTTCACAGCTGGGGGGGGGGGTGAGCAGCGTATATTTTGGGGGGTCCAGTAATTCCAGCTATACCTACTAAACAGTTTTTTTTTTTTAAGTGTTGTAAGCTGCATAGGTTAGGGCAGGGCTCTCAATTAGCCTTCAAGACCACCCCCGTTCTCCCCCAACAGGTCAGGTTTTCAGAATATCCCTGCTTCAGCACAGGTGTCTCAATTAGTGACTCTGTGCTTAAGCAGGGATATCCTTAAAACCTGACCTGTTGGGGGGGGGGGAGTTTCTTGAGGACTGGAGTTAAGCACCCCTGGTTTGGGGGATTTCCACAGGAATTGGTTGGACGTAACTTCTGCTCGAGTAGAAGAATTGCAGCGATACCTGTTTTTCTGTGCAAAATGTTGGGAGTCTGCATTGAGGCCGTTCTTGCAATTAATTAGCCATGTTCAGATATCATAATCTGTTTATTCACGGTAATAAAGGAGCAAAAAAAAAAATACAAATGATCATGTATTTTGTAATAGTTTAAAAAAACATGGGAGGAAAAAAAACAGACAACCGAGTTACATGAAGAAAATGTAAATATCCGCCATAAAATCTGAATATTTGCTACTAGAAGAACATAGACAAACAAAGGATAACAAACCGACACCATTTGATAAAGGCCCATGGTGTGGATTATTTATATTACAAAGAAGCCATAAATGCACTAATAGTATCCCAATAAATTCCTGTTATCTTGGGTATATATTCTGACTTGCACCAGATTCCCTCATTTGAAAGTGCCCTATGATTCTTAAAGGAGCATTTCTTCTTTGGGGGACTTTTTTTTATTTAATGGTTATGAAGCATGGGGTCCCCAGAGCTATCCCAGGTTCCAGGCAATTGCCTTCGTACTGTAGGTGCTGCCCACGGTTCGTTACATTTTCCGTGGCACGTGGACCGATAGAAAGCCACGATGGATGACATTTCGGCTTCCTATTGCACCAGGTGCCGTTGAGATTGACACCGCCATTTTGTTTCCCTGAAAATCTGGCCTGGTGGTGGGGCCCTTGAGGACTGGAGTTGGCCACCCCTGCACTAAGCACTGATGTGGGGGGGGGGGGGGAATTGGGCAATAACTTCCATTGACTTGTATATATGACATAATTGTATCCCTCTTACTGTGGAAAACCTCCCTATAAAATTAAAATAAACTGAAGGTGGTGGCATGTTCAATAGGTTGATTGACACCTTAAAAGGAATCCGAGAACTGTTATAAATACCACTATTACTTATTTACCTTTTTTCTTAGTGCACTAAAGATTTGGAGGGTTTTTAGAATATTTATCTTAAGTCTTTTGGTAATAAGACTGTTTGCCAGACCCCAGATCTACAGGTAAATTGTTGCTTTGTCCATTGTATAGTAATTGTGAGGACACTTGCTATTAGGGTGTTTGAACCTTTGTAAGGAAGCTCATTAAAGCAGCAAATCATGTTGCACTGCACCATTTTTAATTAAACATTATTTTTTTTTTAATTAATTACATGATTGAACCAGGGGGTCTCTGGAGCAGAACTGCATCAATTTCAGCACCTGGGACACCCTGCTTCTGGAGATACCTACATCCCCAGGGTGTGCCGATATCTCTGCAGCCAGGGAACGTGTGTGCCTAACCAAATGGCAGTGTTTAAATATTCTGTATCACGTGGGCCAATAGGAAGCTGTTATGTCATCCCTTGCAGCTTTCTATTGGTCCACGTGACCGGGACATTTAAAACACCACAGAGATGACGGCATCACCTACGGAGGTATCTCTGGAACCAGGGGCCTCCGGAGATACAGGGGGTGCCGGTAGTCACGCGACTGGCAGTGTTCATGTAATGGCGGAGTTTCAAAGCTCCCGCGCCCTGTGGGCCAATAGGAAGCCGTGATGTCATCAGGTGCGGCTTTCCTATTGGCCCGCATGATGCGGGAGCTTTAAACTTTGACGAGATACCGGCTCCGCCTTTGGAGGGTCTGTATCTCGGGATACAGGGGGTCCCCGGAGTTGAAATGAACGTGGTTCCGCTCCGGAGACCCCCTGCTTCAATAATATGTTAAAAAAAATGTAACAAAAGAGCTTGAATTGTTCATTTAACAGAGCTTAGTGGATCTGGTCCTAACTTTTAAAAAATTAATAAATTGTACCAGATATGATAAACTGCCCATTTAATAGACTGCATTAGAGAAGGAATGTGATCATAAACACATACTATATGTATCAATACTGCATCCCCTGTCAACATTTTACTGCAGGAGGGAGGTTTTTTTTTAATCTCCTGTGTGGATCAGGTATTAACCATATGAATACAATATATAAAGCTTGGGGGGGGGGGTGAACAATTCCCCATTTGACACAAATGCTAAAGGATGTGATGTTAAATAATTGACAGGGTTCATGGCATTAATGCGATCGGCCTCGATAACAGCCCCCACAATGTGAGCAGCCTAAATAATTTATACTGCATTATTTCTGCCGTACGACTCTGGAAGCCGTGGCTATAACCAGGGCAATGCTTTCTTGCACTAAATATTTAGTAATTGCAGTACACGTCTATGGATTTTATATCTTTATGGATTAATATTGAAGCAAATGTAATAGGCATCATTCTTGCAGAGCACATACATCCCTTTAAAGAACAGCCTGTCATTTTATATATTGGTAGCAACATTGTGGCCATATGCCTTGTAATGGAACAATTTAAATGCATGACTGTTAAAACAAACTCCTTAAACTATTCCCAGCATGTCCCAACGTTTATCGTGCTGACTAGTGGGACATCCATTTATTTATAAAATACTGTGCAACTTAGCATAAGGCATTTCAAGTAAAGCAGGGGAAGCATTGGCAGCTGTCTGACCTACATAACTTTGTAAAATGTAAACGATAAGACGAAAGTGTGTGTGTGTGTGTGTGTGTGTGTGTGTGTATGTGTATATATATATATATATATATATATATATATATATACTGTATTGCTGTCTGTGGGTAGGTTTACTGGCTATGCATCTTAACCCTGGCTGTGCTCAAAGCTGTGACCATGCAGCAAGCTTAGGGAACCATGTTGATGGTTTTGAAGCAAAAGGTGGTACTGTGTGCTCATTTGCATGTCATTTCCCAGAATCCCTTGCTGCAGTGGAAGTGCTGTGTGCTGGGTGATAATGGTGAAAGGCGGGGTCGCAGACCTGTCTAATACATGCAAATGAGCATACAGTAATATTTCCATTTGCTATATATATATATATATATCATCACAAAACTGGAGCTTTATTTTACTTGCTTTTTGCTTACGTGCTATACTGACAGAATGACTGACTAGTGAATATACATTTGGTCCCAAATTCACAGTTTTTATGGGTTACAGTATCTATAATATGATGGCACCATAATATCCTACAACCTTGTGAGATGGGAATCATAAGAAACCGACGTACAGGCATACCCCGCATTAACGTACGCAATGGGACCGGAACATGTATGTAAAGCGAAAATGTACTTAAAGTGAAGCACTACCTTTTTCCCACTTAATGATGCATGTACTGTACTGCAATTTTCATATACGTGCATAACTGATGTAAATAACGCATTTGTAACAGGCTCTATAGTCTCCCCGCTTGCGCACAGCTTCGGTACAGGTAGGGAGCTGGTATTGCTGTTCAGGACGTGCTGTCAGGCGCATGCGCGAGCTGCCGTTTTCCTATTGAGCGATATGCCCTTACTCGCGAGTGTACTTAAAGTGAGTGTCCTTAAACCGGGGTATGCCTGTATTAGTCCTTGCTGCAGTGACAATTTACACAAAGTCCCTGCGTTGAACGGGTCTGGGTTGCAGTCTCATTTTCTCTACGGATGTCATAGCGCCTCTGTTTCTTTCTCCCTGACTCTTCAAAGCCAGAGGTTGGGAAGTGAGGGCGTTTCATTTTTAAAGTCTACACTTAATCCTGTCAATGCCAGGGAGGCACCCGCACCAATTTGCAAAGCTTCCTTACAGTGCCATGTTGGCGTAGCAGGTATATTGAGGGATGGCACGCCAGGGGCCCTTGTGATGACATGACAGCGATTTTAAGACCGTTTTTGTGACCATGCAAATCAGTAAGTTCGGCCACTAAATGAACTCTTATTGTAGCCAATGCTCGGTGAAATTGTGTGGTTCAAATCGAGCAATTTTTGCAGTGCAAAACCCATTAGGGCGGGGGTTCTCAACTTCAGTCCTCAAGACCTCCCCCCCCAACAGGTCAGATTTGCAGGATATTCCTGCTTCAGCACAGGTGGCTCAGAGGCTCAGTTAAAGACTGAGCCACCTGTGCTGAAGCTGGGATATCCTTAAAAGCTGACCTGTTGGGGAGGGGAGGGGTCTTGAGGACTGGAGTTGAGAAACCCTGCATTAGGGACTTGAGCCGCAATGATCTTTGAACACGGAGATTGAAGGGTTGCTGGAATGTTGCTGTTATCTGTGTTATTGAGTATGGTGGGGCCCTGAAGAAGGTCTGTGCAAAAATTCTCAAATACTACATGTAAATCATGTTTAATATGCAGAATGGCTCTGCCCATTAATTTGGTGAATTCCGCTTAATTGTTTGACTGACTTGATTGAGATTGATTCGTTTTCCCCATGTAATTATGTGACTTTTGTTGTGTAGTAAACTGATTGTAAGTAAAATGAAAAAAAAAAAAAGCTAATTTCAAATAAATTAAAAACTCTTGGAAATCAGCACATTTGAGTAAAATAGGAATAAAATAATGTGTGTTGTTTTACAAGAAGTGAAATAGCTGCATTTGTACACTTTGTTCTTAATCATTTACTTGAGACCTGGTTTGACTATTATTGATATAGGTTGAACTCAATGGGCAGATCTCACTCACTCACTCACTCGGAAGGATCGAACAAATAGAAGGGGAGGTGGAGTATGTCTATATGTTAAACCAGATCTAAAACCTATTATAAGGGATGATGTCTATGAAGGGAATGATGAAAATGTAGAGACCTTGTGGAGGTAAAAGTATAAAGAAAATGTGTGTGGGAATATACGATAAACCACCAAATATCTGTGAGATTGAGGAAGCTAAAATACATTTGCAAATGGAGAAGGCATCAAAACTGGGTCATGTTTGCATAATGGGGGATTTTAATTATCCAGACATAGACTGGGGCAATGAGATTAGCGTTACAACAAAAGGAAACAGATTTTTGGGGGTGCTTAAAGATAATTATATGACCCACATTATTGAGGAACCAACCAGGAGAGGGGCAGTTCTGGATTTGGTCATATCAAGCAATGTAGAAGTAATAACAAATATTCAAGTCCTGGAACATTTGGGTAACTGTGATCATAACATGGTCTCATTTGAAATAAATTATCAAAAAACAGATTACTTGGGTTCAACAAAGACTTTAAACTTTAGAAAGGCAGATTTTAATAAACTGAGGTCTAATCTAGTAGTAATACAATGGGATGATGTTTTTGCAGGGAAAAATGTAGAAGATAAATGGGCAGTCTTTAAAACATTGTTAGAAAAGCACACTTATCAGTGTATACCCTTGGGTAATAAGTATAAAAGAAATAAGTCAAAACCAATGTGGCTAAATAAACAGGTAGGGGAGGAAATGGACAAGAAGAGGAAGGCGTTTCGATTCTTTAAGTCAGAAGGGACAGAGACATCGTATCAGAATTATAAGGAATGTAACAAAAATTGCAAAAGGGCAATTAAATTAGCAAAAATGGATAATGAAAAAAGGATTGCAATAGAAAGTAAGGTCAACCCTAAAAAGTTCTTTAAGTACCTTAATAACAAAAAAATGAGAATAGAAAATATAGGACCCTTTCAGTGTGAGATGGGTAGGCAGATTATTGGAGATAAGGAAAAAGCAGTGGTATTAAACAAATTCTTTGCCTCTGTGTTTACCAGGGAAGAATCAAGTTCAATAGTATTGAAAAGGAGGAAGCCAAAACCTCCATATGAATGACCAATTGGTTAACTGAGGAAGAAGTTCATAAGCGACTTGAAAAAATTTAAGTAAATAAGGCACCTGGCCCCGATGGCATACATCCAAGAGTTCCCAAGGAGTTAAGCTCAGTAATAGCAAAACCATTATATTTAATATTCAAGGACTCCATTTCCACAGGCTCAGTACCACAAGATTGGCGTAAAGCAGATGTGGTGCCTATATTTAAAAAAGGAGCTAGATCACACCCAGGGAATTACAGACCTGTAAGCCTGACTTCAATAGTAGGGAAACTACTTGAAGGTTTAATACGGGATAATATTCAGGAATACCTAATGGAAAACAAAATTATTAGTAATAGTCAGCATGGATTTATGAAGGATAGATCTTGCCAAACTAACCTTATTTGTTTCTTTGAGGAGGTAAGTAGGAATTTAGACCAGGGTAATGCAGTTGATGTGGTCTACTTAGATTTTGCAAAGGCTTTTGATACGGTTTCACACAAGAGGTTGGTGTACAAAATAAAGAAAATTGGACTCAGTAATAATATATGCACCTGGATTGAAAACTGGTTAAAGGACAGACAACAGAGGGTTGTCATAAATGGAACTTTTTCAGGTTGGGCTAAAGTCGTGAGTGGAGTACCTCAAGGATCGGTACTGGGACCCCTGCTTTTTAACTTGTTTATTAATGACCTTGAGTTGGGATCGAGAGCAAAGTCTCCATCTTTGCTGATGATACTAAATTGTGTAAGGTAATAGAATTAGAGCAGGATGTAATTTCTCTTCGGAAGGACTTGGAGAGACTGGAAACGTGGGCAGGTAAATGGCAAATGAGGTTTAATAGAGATAAATGTTAGGTTATGCATTTGGGATGCAAGAATAAAAAGGCGACTTACAAATTAAATGGAGATATATTGGGGGAATCCTTGATGGAGAAGGATTTAGGAGTGCTTGTAGACAGCAGGCTTAGCAATAGTGCCCAATGTCATGCAGTAGCTGCAAAGGCAAACAAGATCTTATCTTGCATCAAACGGGCAATGGATGGAAGGGAAGTAAACATAATTATGCCCCTTTACAAAGCATTAGTAAGACCACACCTTGAATATGGAGTACAATTTTGGGCACCAATCCTAAGAAAAGACATTATGGAACTAGAGAGAGTGCAGAGAAGAGCCACCAAATTAATAAAGGGGATGGACATTCTAACTTATGAGGAGAGGCTAGCTAAATTAGATTTATTTACATTAGAAAAGAGGCGTCTAAGAGGGGATATGATAACTATATACAAATATATTCAGGGACAATACAAGGAGCTTTCAAAAGAACTATTCATCCTACGGGCAGTACAAAGGACTCGGGGCCATCCCTTAAGGTTGGAGGAAAGGAAATAAATTTCACCAGCAACAAAGGAAAGGGTTCTTTACAGTAAGGGCAGTTAAAATGTGGAATTCATTACCCATGGAGACTGTGATGGCAGATTCAATAGATTTGTTCAAAAAAAGGTTGGACATCTTTTTAGATGGGAAAGGTATACAGGGATATACCAAATAAGTATACATGGGATGGATGTTGATCCAGGGATTAATCCGATTCCCAATTCTTGGAGTCAGCAAGGAATTAATTTTTCCCGTTAATGGGGTTTTTTGTTTGCCTTCCTCTGGATCAATAAGTAAGTATAGATATAGAATAAAGTATCTGTTGTCTAAATTTAGCATAGGTTGAACTTGATGGACGTACGTCTTTTTTCAACCTCATCTACTATGTAACTATGTAACTATGTAACTCACTCACTCACTCACTAGCATTCCTTCCTGTTAAGCATGTGCCTTCCCCAGGAAGGCAGTTTACATGGTATATTCTGGTACGTGCTATTACATACAAGATTTCATTTTTATCTTGCATTAGGAACAACAGTGTTACAGTCGCATGACTGATGGTTTCCTTTACTGTGACTCCAATATATGTTGCCAAGTGGAACTATAGCTTTAATTAAGTCAGTTCAATAACAAAAGCTACAAGTATATTAACCCATGTGGGAAAGTGCAGCAATGAGCTTGATTTCATATTCAGTACAAATGGCCTTTGCCTATTCACTGATCCATCTTTGATCAGCTCTGAGAATGGAATTCCATGAAATGCACTTTCAACATCTAAAGCATATGAATATATATGAAGCACAGCTCAGAATTGATTGACATCCCTATGGTCCTGTTGTGCTTTCCCTTAGCTAGAAGCTTTCATATTCACTTTCTGCTTGAATATGAACTCTGTGTTTCAAGGTGACAAATGATTGTGAAGTAAATGTGTTTACCCTAAACTACAACATATATACCAAAATGCATAAAACATGCTGTAAATCAGGTGTGAGCAACTACCAGTCCTGAAGGGCCAACATCAGTCTTCAACTGAGCCACCTATAAGAAAGAGGTGTAGACTGGCTCCTCAGGCTCTAGCAGTGATCAGTTTAATGTCTCCAAATAAATAATTAGCATTTTACTAAAATACCACTACAGTACAAACCCGATAGTCCGCCACATTCTGGAATTGAGTGGTGCCGGATTGTTGGATATTCCTGACTATTGGGTGTCACTCCTAGCAATTCCCCAAGACACTTTAACTTCGCCTTTTTACATGTTATACATTGGTGTAATGTTTATACGCACAGTAACTGAAGTAGCCTACATAATACAGTCATTTTGTAAATAAACTACTGTAATACAGTACTAACAAAATACCTTCAAATACAGTGTTTTACTCACAGTATTTTAGAGACGGCTTCAGAAGTGATGCAGCGCAGCAAAATTTTAATGACGTTTTATGTCCAATTTCTGATGTATTGTCAAGGTTATATGCTTTCTTTTTGTGCTGCGACCACCTGTTACCTCTGCTCACGTTGGAAGTCATTATATATGATGGATCGGCTCAAAATATAATGATAGATCATGATACACAACTCGGCGAGATTACGTTCGGCAGAACTGAAAATGGCGGACCAGAATGCAAAGCAGCAAAAGCTCACTCCCTTACCAAAACTCATCCGGCTAGTGAGTGAGCCGCCAGATGCCAAACTATCAAGAGTTGCAAAGTATAAGCGAGTGGAATTGTACTGTACTATTGTAGCCACTTCACTACCTGAAAGCCGCACAATGATTTGCCAGGCGGGGTTTAGATGGTGGACCCCATATATGTTGCTGTAGTTTCAGGCTAGCGCACCCTTTGCCATGACCGCTTACAAGGCGTTTTAATGAGGTTTCACACCCTGATGAATTGGCAACACAAAAGGAGTCGGGGTCTGTGTACAGCGGACACTGCAGGGTAACTGTGTAGTAGCTGATTTATAGTAGAATTCGGAAATAGATTATATCTATATACTGTATATACAGTGATGCTTTTCCCTGCAACACCGTGTACCTATTATAAATAGACAGACTTTAAGAAGCAGCATATAGTGCAAAGGGGGGGGAGGGAGGGAAGAGGTTAAAGTAAGCCTCCTGCGTGTACTCTGATGTTGCTGATCATGTAAGGCATTGCAGACCCTACTAGCAGTGAAAGCAAGAAGATAGGTAAAAATGCTTTATCCCTGTATACGGTATGTGACAGAAGCCCACAAGGTATTGTATAGCAGTAAAGGGACTAGGCATCATAGATACACTTAACGACTTCCTAGCAATGGCACACAACTGGAATTGGTTTGCTGTTAGAGAATTACACCCTACGGAGCCATTGGAAGTGGGGGGGGTGAGAGGAAGGTTTAAACAATATTCTGTTGTGTTCCTCGCAACTATTTTATTAAAAGATAAGGCCTGCAAGCAGAGGGATAAGTTGTGTCTGCTGAACCAAAGCAGAACTGGGACAATTCAGCTCTTTTTGTTTGGCAGGAAAAACATACCAAGCTAAGCTTAAATTAATAACTCAAACCTGTATTGCAGCAAGAAGCACAAGACAAGTACTGTACATACAGTATACTGCCTTTCTGATGCAGGTGAACTTAGTAAGGATGCTGGTGAATAATATACAGCATCCCTTGCATACTCTTGTTGAAGAATACAGGCAGTCCTCGGTTATCCAACGGAATCCGTTCTGTAAGTAGCGTTGGATAGTGAAACCGTTGTAAAGTGGGTCCCATGTTAATCAGTGGCGGTGAGCGTTGGATAACGCATTCAGGCATCGGATGACCCATTCTGGCATCGAAAAACGGCCCTCAGGGTTGCATTGTAAAGCGTTGGATATGCCATTAGTTGTAAAGTGAAACGTTGGATAACGAGGACTACACTTTGTTAATACAGATTATATTAGTTATTATAGGTCATCACCCCCAGTTTACAATAGAGAATGTGTACCTATCAAGGAGACTACCGTGACTGTTACATTGAGTGACTCATTCCCAATGGCTGGGTCTTTAGCAAGCTATGGTTGTTGGGAGATCCTTCCCAATCCACAGGTGACTCTTCACATCACCAAAGGCTCACCTTGACCCCATAGAAATGTTTATTTTTCCCAGTCTTGAATGGAATTCCATTCCAGTTATTGAAGCAGCAGGACCATAGTGACTTCCTCTCTTGCCTTGAGGCTTCTACTTCAAGCTTACTCGTCATGGAAGTTAAGCCCCATTGATTTGAACAAGGCTTAATGATTCACTAACAAGGAGAGAAATTTGTCAGAGCATAATTAAAAATTCAGGGTCTCCAAGACTTGATTCCCTAAATATACATTTTATATACTGGTGTTAAGTACTTCCAGAGTAATAATCCACATATTTTTGTTGTTTATATTAAATCCATACCTTACTCAGAGCCAGTATAAAAAAAACACACTTATTTAGATGCTGTCCCATAGACATTTAAAACTGGCCTAAATTCCCAATTTCTAATTGTATGGAAAAAAAATGAAAAATAAAAGGTTGAAATAATGCTTCTTATTCATCTATAGTTCTTTAGTTAAGCATATACAAGAAAAGCATAATATAGTAAAAGAAAAAATATGACAGAAGCCAACTGCTGCTAAGCAAAGAAATATATGTGTACCAATTCCCAAATAGCTGGAGCACAATTCAAGTGCTTTATATGAACATGGACAAATACTTCAATTGAAAACAATAGATAAAGACAGGAAGGAACATCTAAAAAAAGAAATATCCTGAAACAGAAAGCCTTAAACATAAGCACTCAGACATCAGCTGCTGGTCGGGGAAGAAAGGTGAAAACACAGCACTCATGTTCTATCTCCAGAAGATATGCACATACATTTTGTCGGCTCTTACTGTTAAATCTGCCAGTTAGGGAGAAAACCCAAGCAGTTTCAAAGAGAATGCATTACCCTCTCCATGCACACATCACTGTTATCATGGAATACAGAGGAACTGTTCTGACAAAACCTTTAAAGCGTGGAGTTCTGGGAGTCTAGATATACCCAGAGGCCCCGATGAAAAGGAATGGCATAAAGTGGAAATATGTCAGACTACGGCCATATCAAAGTAATACAGGCAAAAAATCAAGGAATCGTTCATTATGTGACTTTAAAAATATATAAGACGTCTGCACTGTAAGCCTGCTTATGAGTCAACAGTAAACTTGTGTTTGTTTGTGTTATCCAATAAACGATATACTTGCCCTGCACTTCCCATTGCTGTTATCTTGTGTGAAGAGATATTCTGCTAAAGTCTTTCCAACTGTGCTATCTGTATAGTGGATTGCGGGTACTTACCGTTCCTCCTCCTGCCACAATGCATCACCACGTGAAGTAAACCCAGTTGTACTAGGTTCATACGGGAATCCTGGTTGGTCCTTTGCAAGCTATCTCAATACCTTTGGCGTGTTTGGGAACTGCCACTTCCGCATTAATATTCCTCTCGGCATTGATCCACAGTTGGAGTCAATCCGCCGAGACCTGGGAGTCTTCTTTCCGGAGGCCCTCCGTGGCATGCCGTTTTCACATCTTTTCGATAGGTTTGACTCCATTAGACTTCTTCTGGGATGCTAACTTAGAGGGGCACTGTTCCCATCTACAACATAATAAAGCAGGGGGGGGCTGGTCTGTGCTATTACTTTATGAATATCCCTATCTATTCTCCCCGAGGCTCCTCTCTTCTTGTCCTCCAGGAACCTAAACTTCTAGACCCTTCCCTCTATCTTTTATATCCCTTTTGACATCCATATCCCAATTGCAACACAGGGTGGGGCCCAGCACACAATATCTCGCTATTAACTCCTCACAGCAATCTAGTAAACCCATAGAGGGGGAGGGGGGTTACATATATAAAATAAATGGTCTATAGGACCCATTTCACTAAAATAAGTGCGTATATCTTTCTTTGGATGGAATGTGTTTGTGTTATGCCCAATGTTCATCCATAGTAATCAAATACTTCTATCACGGTCAAATGTCAGTGATATACATTCACCAAGTTTGCAGGGGAAAAAGACCCCCCGCTCACCACACTAGCTGCACCGGTGTAGTATCCTCTGTCGCTCGATGGTGAGCATATAAAATGGAAGACACTGAATAAATACCCTTACTTTCAGTTACTGTAGGTCTAGTGAAGGCCAAGTATATATCAATATATGCTTATTACATCCTATCTTTAGGGAAAATATTTTCAGTTGCTCATAGATATCAGTATGGAAAGAACAAATACAAAGGAAAATAGATTATGGTATCAGGACTATGGTAGAACAATTATCTCCAGCCATGACAACCTTCCATGTGAAGCACTACATCAATTAAATACAAGATAACCCTTAGATAGGAAACCTCTCCTACTTGATCTATATATATATTTCTCAAACCATTGTATGCGTGTCTGTTTGTCCTGTGTCTCCCTGTCCCTAGGGGCAATCACATTGGACCTTTGGCCCGTCACTCCGCCTCAGGCTAATGAGATGGCCCCCTTGGCCTGCCCGCCCCCGCACACCTCTCATTGGCCTGAGGCGGAGTGACGGGCCAAAGGTCCAACACACACACACAAAGACACACACACAAAGACACACACACACTCACTCACTCCCTCTGTGTTCCCTCCCCCCCCATCACGTGCGCCACCCTGCACCGGCTCCCGGACGGAGGGGAAGCGCGGCGTGGCCCTCCTGCCCCTGCCGCCAACTTCAGGCTCCTCCCCCCTCACTCTCAACCGGCTCCCGGATGGAGGGGAAGCGCGGCACGGCCCTCCTGCCCCAGCCGCCAACGCTCACTTACCTCCCCGGCGCTCCCTTACCTCCCCGGCGCTACCTCCCCGGCCGCTGGGGGGCCAAGCCACCTCCTCGGATCTGCGCCAGTCCCACTCTCCACCACCTCTCACGCCCGTCGTGTGTGTGTGTGTGTGGAGAGGGACATTTTACTCCTGCCAACAATTTGTGCCTCACTTTCACCCCTACCCCTGCCCTTCACCCCCCCCCTACCCCTGCCCTTCACCCCCCCCCTACCCCTGCCCTTCACCCCCCCCTACCCCTGCCCTTCACCCCCCCATACCCCTGCCCTTCACCCCACCTACCCCTGCCCTTCACCCGCCTCCCTACCCCTGCCTTTCACTGCCCCCTACCCCTGCCCTTCACCCCCCCACCCCTGCCCTTCACCCCCCCTACCCCTGCCCTTCACCCCCCCACCCCTGCCCTTCACCCCACCCCCACCCCTGCCCTTCGCCCCCCTACCCCTGCCCTTCGCCCCCAACCCCTCCCCCCCTCCCTGCCCTTCGCCCCCTGCCCCCTCCCCGCCCCCTCCCCGCCCCCTCCCCGCCCTTCGCTCCCCGCCCTTTGCCCCCTCCCCGCCCTTCACCCCCGACCCCTCCCCGCCCTTCACCCCCCGCCCTTCACGCACCCCCCCTTCCCACCCCTCCCTTCACGCACCCCCCCTTCCCACCCCGCCCTTCACGCACCCCGCCGGGTATATCAGCTAGTATTTTATAAAGAGTCTCCTAGGTTACTTATAGCATGTCTTTTCTTTGCTCTTGTTGGGTTTGTGAGGTTTCATTCATACAAACCACAAAGCATCAGTAGTGTAAACCATGTAGTTGTATATCTTGGAGGAAAATAAAGAATGGACGCATCTGTCTTTCCTGACAATAGAGAAGGAAATTTGTGGGGGGTTTTTACGAGCGGCTGATGTAATAATTCCTGTAGGAGATGTGGCAGAGGTTCTTAAAAGAGGAGACATTTTTAGGGCAAACAAATGTAGGATTTTATTAGCCACAACTTTAATATAAACAGCTTATCGCCAGTCAAACCAGGTTTACAGGAAAACAAACAGCCTAACTCCTGTTGGGAGCACTCATTGCACCTCTCCGTTCACCCTATTTATGGGTTGGGGAGCTAGGTAGGGTGACCAGATGTCCACGTTTAGCTGGGGTAGTCCGGTTTTTTGGTCCTCTGTCCCGGTGTCCCGAAATCTTTGGCAATGTCCTGGTTTTCACCCAGCGCTTGCCGGCCGTGCATGCGCGATCGTCTCTTGTAGACCGCGCGTGCGCGACATTTGTGCCGTGATAAATATGGTCACCCTAGAGCTACGCCCCTTACCAACAACAAATAACAAAGTGTTCAAGTCAGTTACCTTCAGCTGGGGTCGGGTTCTGTATGTCCTTGTGCAGGACTTCTCTCCAAAGCAGTCCAGTAACACTTGGCCAGAGCGCTATAGTCCCTGTGTTATGGAACAGGTATACCCCTGTCTACATTTCTGTTTCACCCCCCCTTTTTCCTCGCAGCCCTGCTTGTTAGCTTATTAGTGCCAGCTGTATGTGTTTGGTTCTGCACACAAAACACAGTGCCATTTCCCCTCTCCCAGCAGCTTGCTGTGTTAAAGATGCAACATTATTGCTACATGTTGTAGCTTGTCCAGATACTCCTGTGAGTTGCCATGGCAGCCCCAGCCTTTCTCTCTAATGGGCTAGTCTGCCTTCTCCCCCTCTGCTCTGCCCACAGATGGTCTGTCCCCAGACTATCTTATCACCCAGCATACATTGCTTCTTCCTTTCCACCATTGCTCTGGACTCGTGAGTACCTCGCTGTAACCCCTGTAATGGTGCTGCAGGATTATCTTTTCACCTCCCTTTACTACTAAGCACACACAGAGATACCTACACCTCTACACAAGAAACTGTTTTTACCTGCATTCTCCAAAATAAAGTAAGAAAAGAAACAGACCTTGTCGTGCTTGGAAAAGAGGGCGAGTTGACACTATCTGAGCTAAGTCATCACCACGTGACCCTCTGGCTTCCAGAATACCCTGTGTGATCCCTTGGGAAACTCTCAGGGCGTTTCTCTGTGCAGTGAATGCTCCAGGCTTTCTAAAGGCCTTTATTGAAGCAGGTAAGCAGGCAATTAAGGCAATCCTCAGGCTTTAACCTGCTCAGTGCTGTCTCAGGCTCGATCAGTAGCTCTTATTACATGACAGGGAATTAATTTTCTTATTAATGAAAGTTCATACATCGCTGGAATTAATATCAGAGGAGAAAAGATTCACTTTAACAAATACAAGAACATGTATGATCAATAGATTCCAATTATTAACACCCTGAGGAATAATTACCCCCATCGTTTCCCAAACCCTTCACGGTTGCTCATTTACTTCAAACTCATTTTAATTCAGGGAATGGATTGTAAATAGTTGCATAAACCTACAGCCGAATTTGACTTAACTCATTTACCCTGGGCCAGCACTTCCAGTTACCAGAATTAAATGGCTTGCAGGCTGGATTCCTAGCAGACCTAATATCTGTGAACCATATGTCAGTGTCACATTCAGAACCTGTAAAATCTATGCATGTTCTCTCTTTACAAGCTACTGCACAGCTGCTCTGCCAGATTGCCTAGCGCAATGTCAGCCAAGGTATGGAAGGTGTTTTGGTCCATTTTGCATGTCTTTCACCGGCAGAATGGGGTGGGAGTGGTATAATGCACCACATTACACGCATATTTTTGTCTCTTTGTAATATATTAGAACTAAGCATGCAGAAGAATAGCCAACAATAAAATTAGCACGCATAGCCTGTATTGCTTCCATGCACCAGCAGCTTTGTGAGAACATCAAGCTGGAAATGACAGCAGAACTCAACCTTTTGTCATTCAGATAGCCACTTTCCTAAAGAGCCAGGGAGTCACTTTTTAATATTTTCGCTTTCTTGTGCTTTGCAGAGGCCAGCAATTCATCGTTAAGCTACGTGGAGACGGATGCTTTGGCAGAGAAGATATTAAATATTCCTTAAAAGGATTTGACTCGCTAGAGTCACAAATAATTGAATGTGGCTCCCACTGGTTGAATGTTGTATGTAAATATGCACATCTCTTTTACACTGCTGTTCATGTTGAATAAAACTGCTGTTAAGTCGATAGATGAGATTGAAAAAGCAGTGGTACTGTGATTGATATGGGGGCACCATGATTTTAAACAATGGAGCACAACATTTTGGAAATTATTTTTGGAAGGTATTTTCTGTATTTGTGCCTAAAACCCTGATTAACATGGATCCCTTTCTTAAAAAATAACAACTGTAAATAAAGAGGCAGTAATATGAAGTACCATTAAGATGATTCATATTAAGAGTGCCATTATATTTTAAAGCAGCAAAACATGTGAATTCTTATATATATATTTTTTTTTTATTTATTTCTTATTATTTTTTTTTTTAAATAAATCAGTTTTGTAGTATTAAAAAGTGCCTTTTTTGTATTTATTCAACTCTGAAAGCCATTTTTAATGAGTTTTATTTTAATGAGCATCCTTTGATTTCTATAGCAGGTTTTTACCCCCTCCCAAGCAGTGCAAGATCTTTGTAACACTTTCCTGTTTGGGATAATATGTTGCAAATGTTCCCAGCAGTTTGAGCTGCAAAGTGTAACAAATTGACAATGTTACCTTAGTAATATAAGGATACATTGTAGCTGCCGCGTTACACTGATCAAAGCGGCCATTATGTTAGGCACACAACCAGGATTTTGACAGATTTATAACAGGAGCATCAAACTAAGGTAAGGATGTAGAATTATACATTGTCACGTGCTTTACATATACAAATAATACCAAAAGAAAACAAAATGGGAACGTAGTATTGCTGCTTTAGGCCAGGTCCCCGCTGGCTACTGCAGCGCCCGCTGTGGCGGACACTGCAGGGACAAGCGCCACCCCACAATGGGGCCGGGCCCGCTGCGCTGCACCAAGAGTTTCTCCTGCTCTCAATAGAATTGAGAGCATGACTCGCAACGGAGCGCTAGGCCACGCCCCCCGGCGGTTCAGCCAATGAGGGCGAACCTGCCGGGTGATCTCATGGCCGCGCCCCTGTCACTCCCCCACTGCGCCCCCCCTGTCTTTCCCCATGCAGCTCCCTGCAGACCGGGGAATCGGCTGCACGCGCCGCCAGCCTCACCGGCTCGCGTGCAGCGGAGGCACTGAGGCAGTAGCCTTAGGCATCGCAGATAACTGAGCAACGTGTTGCCTCTGGCACAGGAGGGCTTAATGAGCTTGATAAGAAATGTTTGGAAATATTTCTACCGTCAATGCTGAACCTAAATGTATATAAAAAAAGAAACAATGGTTTTTAACTTGCCTGGAAATACCCATTCTAATAATTCACAAAAAAATAATAAGGAATATATCTGGGAACTAATAAAATAGCAGTGTTACCGAAAAGTGTGATGAAGTCAAATCTCCGACCCCTAAATTCCGCCCATCGGTTGGTGTCTTCCTCCTGGCGTTGGTGTCTTCCTCCTGGCGTTGGTGTCTTCCTCCTGGCGTTGCTGTCTTCTTCCTGTCGTTGGTGTCTTCCTCCTGGCGTTGGTGTCTTCCTCCTGGCGTTGGTGTCTTCCTCCTGGCGTTGGTGTCTTCGTCCTGGCGTTGGTGTCTTCCTCCTGGCGTTGGTGTCTTCCTCCTGGCGTTGGTGTCTTCCTCCTGGCGTTGGTATCTTCCTCCTGGCGTTGGTGTCTTCCTCCTGGCGTTGGTGTCTTCCTCCTGGCGTTGGTGTCTTCCTCCTGGCGTTGGTGTCTTCCTCCTGGCGTTGGTGTTTTCGTCCTGGCGTTGGTGTCTTCGTCCTGACGTTGGTGTCTTCGTCCTGACGTTGGTGTCTTCCTCCTGGCGTTGGTGTCTTCGTCCTGGCGTTGGTGTCTTCCTCCTGGCGTTGGTGTCTTCCTCCTGGCGTTGGTGTCTTCCTCCTGGCGTTGGTGTCTTCCTCCTGGCGTTGGTATCTTCCTCCTGGCGTTGGTGTTTTCGTCCTGGCGTTGGTGTCTTTGTCCTGGCGTTGGTGTCTTCGTCCTGGCGTTGGTGTCTTCCTCCTAGCGTTGGTGTCTTCGTCCTGGCATTGGTGTCTTCCTCCTGGCGTTGGTGTCTTCCTCCTGGCGTTGGTGTCTTCCTCCTAGCGTTGGTGTCTTCGTCCTGGCGTTGGTGTCTTCCTCCTGGCGTTGGTGTCTTCCTCCTGGCGTTGCTGTCTTCGTCCTGGCGTTGGTGTCTCCGTCCTGGCGTTGGTGTCTCCGTCCTGGCGTTGGTGTCTCCGTCCTGGCGTTGGTGTCTCCGTCCTGGCGTTGGTGTCTCCGTCCTGGCGTTGGTGCTTGGACCAATTCCTTCCATTGCAAAATTATCTTCAAGTAGAAATCACTGATCTCCTTCTGTACATGAACTGTGTTGAGTCCTCATTGGGACTGAGCCCAAATGCTGCTGATCATTGCTTACCTTTAAATACAAGTTCAGTTTTGATATATGACTGTACGGTTTTATCTTCCATTATTCATGTTGTGCTCCCCTATTGTCTGTTTCTTTTAGCTTTAAAAGTGTCTAGTAAAATGTAACGATAAAACAAGGAGTTGTGGAGTTAGGAGTTATTCATTCATAGATCTGGCTTTTTGAGAAAATGACTCCAGATTATCATACAAACGATAAAGGCCACTTTAAACAATGCAACAGATTTGAGTAAATTGCAATGTATTGGTCATTAATTTAAGGTGTGTGCTCCTGTTACTTAATTCATTTTCGGATGCATAAATAGGAGCAAAAAAAGGGAGTTTACTCAAAAATAAACAACCTACCATAGCATTGAAAATGTGTGAATTAGGTGAGTGTACCCGCAGTGCCGAGAGAAATTACTGTTCTGCTACTGACCAGAACTTAAACCCTAAACTAGCGCTCACATGCTCCAGAACACAACCTTAACCAGTATTATCTGTTTTAGATTGTAAGCTCTTCGGGAGAGGGACTCTTTTTCCTAATGTTACTTTTATATCTGAAGCGCTTATTCCCACCATGTGTTACATTATTATGTCACGGGTATTACGGCTGTGAAGGGCTGTGTACCTGGATGGCGCTATATAAATAAAGATATACATACAGGAAAGATACAGCTTTGGATGTGGGTTGAAAATGTGAAAATGACTGAATTTTTCAAAATGCAGGGAAAATCCATGAGAAAACAAAAAAACGGTAACTCATCCCATGCAGATTCAGAACCTGAGTGTTGCAGCCAATTATGGTCCAAAAAGGATCTAGAGGATTTATACTCCAACATTAAGAACTTGTTTCAAATTGAACTACAGAAAGCTCTCTTGTGTAACCATATGGGTAGTATCAATGTCAAACTATGTATTATATCTGCTAAAGCAGGGGTGCGCAAACTGGGGGGCGTGAGATTTTCTGGGTGGGGCGCGGCTGTTACCAAGGTCCGGCGCTCTCCGCCAAGGCATTTAAATTAAATGCTGGGGGACCGCGCGAGGCCTCTGTAACTAACTTACCTATGCTTCCAGCGGCGCGTCAGCATGGTAAACCGGCGTCAAATTATGTCACGGTGTCACGTAACGTCACGTTGCCCCACAGCGTCATTTGATGCGGAGCCGAGCGCGGGGGGTGAGGAGAGTATGCAGGGGGCGCAGGGGGAAAAGATTGCGCACCCTTGTGTTAAAGCATATGATGATTTTAATTTATGTTCAATAATAATCAAGTTGCTTTTGTACCTCCCACCCTCCCTTTCTTTTCTGCACCCCAAATGCACCTTATTTGCAACATTTAAATACAGTTTGGAAAATAAATGTGCAGAATTAACAAAAAAAATGACATTCTATGTAAACTAATAGGATACAAAACCATGGCTCATTACTTCCCATCTCGTTCCATTCTCTGTTGATATTATTCTTTCTTTTTGTAACCTCTTATTTTCCTCTCTGCCCCCCCTTTCATACTCCCTCCCCCCCGCCCCTCCCATCTCCTTTCTCTTCCTAGTATCCACCACAATTTATACAAACTAATTAGTATTCATCATAGCTTGTGATAACGAGAATGCACAGTGCTAGAGGTAAATCATTATCTTGGTGGTGACACATGGACAAGACGTGACCCACAACTGTTTTTTATTTTTTTCATGCATGTAAGTTCCCTAAAATTATTCTTACCCAAACAGAATAAAAGGAGTCATTCTGAGATTACATTTCTTATAGAGGTCTGTAATGGTTCCCTAATTCGAACGAGCAATAAACAACTTCTTCATTCAGTTACCATTAAACAGACGACAGTATAGGACCTGCAACCTTTCCAGGAAGAAGAGCCATTTTATAAAAAAAAGTCTTTGTCCAAAATATTCCGAGAGCCGCAGCACATGCATGAATATTACACCCCCTCACATACATACATATACTGTACACACACTAATAGGTATATACTGTATAAGCATTAACATACAACACACGTATTTTTTTCCTTTCCCTAATTCTGATTAAAATATGGGGGGGAATAAAATGCATCTCACAATAAGTCCCTTTCTTTTGTTTTTTTCCCCCATTGTTTACTGTTCAAAACAGTTTGTACAAATTTGTACACACACACACACACACACACACACACACACACACACACACTGGGTGGGGGTGTGCAACCAGTGGCTGGGTTTGCTGCCGGTGGCTTGGGGGGGGGGTGGTTGCTTCCCTTTCTCTCTTTCTCTCTCTCTCCCCCCTCTCTCTCCCCCCCTCTCTCTCCCTCCCCCTCTCTCTCTCCACCCTCTCTCTCTCCCCCTCTCTCTCTCCCCCTCTCTCTCTCCCCCTCTCTCCCTCTCTCCCTCCCCCTCTCTCCCTCTCTCCCTCTCTCCCTCTCTCCCTCTCTCCCCCTCTCTCCCTCCTCTGCGGGGGCGGACGGCCGGCGCTGGTTGGGCCTCTTGTTGCCGCCCGGCATCTCCCCAGCTGCTCATTGTCCCAGACTGGGCCCCTCTGTGACATCATCGCACGCTGGAAGTTAGCGCGCGCCGGCATCCGAGAAACCTGGCGTGGGACAGTGCAGGAGGCAGCTCAGCAGCTGGGGAGATACAGGGCGGCAAATAGAGGCCCAACCAGCACCAGCCGGGCCCCCTCCGCAGCACACAGTGGGAGAGGTAGCAGCTGGCGAGTGGCAACCTGCGAGAGCCGCATGTAGGTGTGAGAAGAGCCGCATGCGGCTCGAGAGAAGCAGGTTGACGACCCCTGGTCTGGGATGAAGATGACAGGGCTTACAGGCTTAGCCTAAAGCTACCCTGTTTCATGATAAGAGGTAGACAGACCTACAGAATGTGGTATCAATCTTGAAAACCTTACTAAATAATAAAAACATTTTGTCCGCCCCTCGGTAAGATATAGCTCATCAGTGACATCATAATGCACATAGCCTGGTGGCAGATATGGAGAGTCGGATAGCTATAAAGTTTAAACAAGAAGCAGACGAAGAAAGAAAGGGAGGAAGTCGGTTGACGTGGGAGTCATGAAAGTAAGAAGGCTGGAGAAGGAGAGAGGCGGAAAGAATTGATAACTTCATAAGGTAGTAAATGAAAGATGTAGTGGAGACAGAGTGGGGGAAGATAGAGAGAGAGAGAGCGAGAAGGAGGGAGGAGAGAGAGAGAGAAGGTGGTGAAAGCAAAAAGTCAAACCCGCACTATTTTTGCGGAGGGCGGGGTTGCCACGTAAAGCGTACACGGGCTGAGCCTACTATATAATGAGAGAACGATTGCAAATATGAGTGCATGAAAAACAGTAAGTGCTTTGCTTGTGTGTGAACCATCTGCAGAGATTGTGTTTGCTTGGCACTGCTCGTTTTATAGTATAGCAACTTCACAGGGTCCTAGCAGGATACATCATGTGTGAGTTGTTGACATTAGCTGCTACAGTATGTACTAGAGTGTCCGTTAAATTAGCTTCATGTTTCATCACAGCTCACAATGCAACACAACAGGTGAGGCTACAGATGCAGAAGTTTCATTGCCTCCTCTACTGTGTTACATGAGTTATTCATGACCAACACTGTACTTTAAAGCAGCAGTACTTCATCCCCCCACTCTTATTTTTTTATTATTATTATTTGTTTATGTAAAGCATGTGACAATGTATAATTCTACATCCTTACCTAAGATGGCAATCGTTTGGGGCTCCTGTTATAAATCTGCAAAAATCCTGATTTTGTGCCTGACGAAATGTCCGCCTTCTAACTTTGTGCTGCAGTGTGTGATATGCTGCAGCAGATATGTAACATTATATTACTAAGTGTAACACATTATTGTTACAGCTTTCAGAGTAATAGACAGTCTGCTGTTTGGAACACAGCAACAGATATGTTTGTGATACATTGTTGCCAAAGGGCAGAGCTAAAAATGGTTGTGTGTCAAAACCTGTTTCAAAAGAGGAAGTGGATATAACTTTCTAAATGGTTACAGTAGCAACCAAAGGATGGTCAGTACATTAAAATGTTTTATTAAAAAGGGCATTAGGAGTAAAAAAAAAAAACAAGACAATCTAATACTACAGAACTGATTTATTTAAAAAAAAAAAACCCATAAAGGATTGTTCAGGTTTTCCTGCTTTAATTCAACGCAAACACTGAGATATTCTGCGTTATATCGGGACATGTTGTGTTATCCAGGGGAACAATGTCACATGCTACTGTACATCTGTATTTCAGATCTGTAAGAAGTTGTGTGTACTTGTAGCTGCAGTGAATTCTGAACAGTTCCCAGTTACACTAAACACTGTATATGTTGTGTTACCGCGACAGCAGCAATAAATTGCAATACTACATTTGTATGTAATCTAAGTGAATTCTCAAGTTTGGTTAAATAAAGAGAGCATTGTTCTGTGATTCTCTGTGAACACTGCACTAATATATGCCAATATAATAACTCCGTAGTGTTCATACAATGTGCTACAACACAAAGGCTGCAAAATGGGCCTGGATTTCACATTAACATAAATGTCAAGAGTTTAAAGCAGCAATTGCTGATGCTTGATTTTTTTCCCACTACCTTTTTTTGGGGGGCGGGGGCTGACCCCACTTTTCCTCCGTGCTATTTTCAGCTCATTAGTTTCCAAAATATTTAGCTCTTAATCCTCTTAGACCAGGGGAGATCAACTCCAGTCCTCAAGCAGCCCTCAACCGGTCAGGTTTTCAGGATATCCCTGCTTCAGCACAGGGGGCTCAATCGGAGGCTCAGTCCAAGACTGATGGAGCCTCCTGTGCTGAAGCAGGAACTGATTGAGCCCCCTGTGCTGAAGCTGGGATATCCTGAATACCTGACCTGTTGGAGGGGGAAGCTTGAGGACTGGAGTTGAGCCCCTCTGGTCTAAGGGGATTAAGAGCTAAATATTTTGGAAACTAATGAGCTGAAAATAGCACGGAGGAAAAGTGGGGTCAGCCCTCCCCCCCCCCCCCCAAAGGTATTACCTTAGACAATGGTTATTGTGCAGGAGAAAGAAGATGAACACCTAAGGCCGCGATTATACAGCGCGCGATGGCACTCGTTCGACAACCACAAATTACCGTTCCTAATGTGCCCGCGTTATGTTGGCGTTTCAGCCCAATCACGGCGAACCAGCCTCGTGACGCTTCCGACCCCGCCTCCCCAATCGTTTCCCTCACAATCACACATCGCTCGAGCGCGAGACGCAAGCGATGGGATGAGCGCGCACGGACACGCGCCAGTGCACTGTATAATCACGGCCTAAGAAGAACAGCCTCACTTTAGTGCGAATAAAGAAAGCCACAATGGGTGACCCTGGTCGCCATCTTGTGTTTTGTTTCTGGACAATAAAGGGGTCACGTGTTTGTGTACTGTCATTTAATGACCAGATTCTCACTGGGAACAGCTGATCCGCTCCTGTAAAATGTCATACTGTCCTTGCTAAATTAATATGAATGGTAATGTGTTAACATGCAAATTAGCTAATTTATAGCGTGCAGCATAGTACAGCTCCACCCCGTTACAACGTGAATCCGCTTATAACGCAATGCCAGCGCGGCTCCCAATTTTCGTATTTATGAATACTTTACAACACGATTATCGGTATCTTAAATACTTTATTGTACAATGCATACAATTGTACATTATTTCTAACGCGATCCGCTTATAGCGCAATGTGATTCTTTGGACCCCAAGCACAGCGTTAGAAGGGGGTTGAGCTGTATATATCCCGATTAGTAATTAGCATAGCATTTTGTTGTTTTCGTTTGCATGGTTATTTCTCCTATGACCATGCACAGTGACATTAAACATGGCTGCCCTTTGATGAATGAGATCCATTGACCAATATATACTATGAGCGAAAAATACGCATTGTACAAGGAATAATTTACAGACCGCCATGCACAACAAACGTGTGTTTCCTAGAAGGACCTAAAGCATGGGGCTCTCAACTCCAGTCCTCAAGAGCTCCTAACAGGTCAGGTTCTAAGGATAGCCCTGCTTAAGCACAGAGCCACTGATTGAGCCACCTGTGCTGAAGCAGGGATATGCTGAAAACCTGACCTGTCGGGTGGTCTTAGTGACATTGGCTGGATTTTGAGAGTGAAGTTTATACCAGCAATGCAAAAGATAGCATTGTATCTGTAAGATGTAAGTACACTCAGATGTAATTAAATTTAATGCAAGTTAAGTAAAACATGTAGAAGGTCTTGGGAAAAAAAACCCCCATTTAAATATACAGAACAAGATTTGAGCAACCCCTTATTTACAGATATACATAAACCCTGATTGTACACTATTAGTTTGCAGCTAAACCTTTCATTAAGCATAAATATATATTGGGTGCTTCAATTCCTATTTGTAAGAAAATAAGCAACACAGTGAAGTGAACATTATTGAATGTAATCCATCATTATAGGAACAAAACTATAAGTGCGTGATAGTACTGAGAATCTCCAACATTACAGTAGTTGTCACGGTAACTGGGTTAGGTGTGAATAATGGACTGGTGGAAAAATCTGTGTAATTTCTCAGTTTGTCAAAGTTGATGCTGCATTAATTTAAATATACCGTATATTTCCCAGTCTCTCCAGCACCTACGTCTGTTTGAACTTCATTCTCTACCATCTCATTTATTCTTCCATAATGCTAAATGGCACCAGCGCACTTCCATCTCAGACTATTAGAAGATATCAGCTGCTACCTACCTGAATCCCTTCACTGTACATCTGCGTCGTCCCAAAGGTGGACAGCCTTTGGCGCAGCAGAAGGGCAACCAAAGGGTGTGAGCCATTTGCTGCCGTTCTCTGATATTTGGTGATGTTAAAGCTGCTCTATTTCTATCTGAAACTCGCTGGCCCTTTTATCCCCTGTACCCAATTTTCCAACTCTATCTGTCCATGAAATGTTTGTGAATTGACTATACAGGCAGTCCTCGTTTTACAACGCTTCGTTTTACAACGAATGGCTTATCCAATGCTATGCAATGCATACCTATATTCATTTTTACAACGCCAAAACGGCTTATCCAACGCTCTTACGACGCTTTGCAACGTTGTGTAAGTGTGTGTATATATACACACGTATACACAAAGTTGCAAAGCGTCGCAAGAGCATATATATATATATATATATAATAATATAGAACTGTCAAAAAGCCGGTGTACATACGGTAAGAAAACATTGACAGGGATAGGCCTATTTCGTCACACATGCCTATAAGTCTTGCAACATACTGCTCCTTTCTCCTGTGGCTTAGGTTTTAGGTTTGTTTCCATTAAAGGTTAAATACTGATATTATATGGTTAGCGTGTTACTATCACTGTTTGTCCAGCAGCGAGGCGTGGAGTAGATCCAGACACAGATACATGGAAAGTCAACATTGCAAAATCTCTGCTAGATGGAGTAACCTCTCCCTGCAACATGAGCCCATTTCTCCCTTACCTGCGTGTGACGGATACCCAAAACATACATTTCACTTTCTTCTGGATTGTGTCTCTTGTGGCTCTTCGTTCCCTTGTTGTTCATGGTGTTTTTATTTTGATTATTCCCTATAATATTAAATGACTATTCCCTTTATTCTAGAGTCGGCATTTGAAACTTGCTAAACTGTCCCAAATACTGTAGCAAAATGTTAAGCTTTTTCCCCCCCAAAATAAATTGTGAATTCTTGCAAAAACTTTTGTCAAGCCTTCAAGGGCTAATAATGTCGCGAATGTGGCCTTTGCAAACTGTCAGCAAATATCGCATGTGAGCGATACACGGTATCTGTGCCCGATTTTACAGTCTCGACATTAAGTGACTCTAGCGATTTTAGAGAATTTAGCAAATTAGCATATTAAACAAAAATTGCAACGCGCATTGACTCAATGCACGGCGGATCGCTTGCGAACTCTGACCCTGGGTTGTTCCACGACTCAAAGAGGGCAAGTTGTGCATGTTTCAAGACATCGTGTCAAAGTTTTGCTGTCGGCATGCTAATTCTGTGAAACACTGTGGACTATCACTATATAAATAGGAATACACGTACACAGCCTATTCCACAATAGACATTAAATCATCCTTGAAGTGTAGCATGTATACACATTTACATTTTAATTTCCCTTTAATTTCCTTAGGCCTATTACGGGTTTATCAATGCATACAGAAGCTTTAAGTTAACAATGCAACCAAATACGCATAATTAAACTTGCTCCAGCTGTTTCTGTTCTGTCTCCTGTTACCGATAGTCTTCACATTACCTGTCAAGTGAAATATATAGTTTTCTTTCATAACTTAAACTGATGTGTCAACTAAAGTGCAATAACCAAATGGATTTGACACATGCTTTGATAAAACGCTGCCTGGAAGCTCCTGATGGTACATCAACCAAAACATACTTACTTTTCCCCCCACTCACAAAGAACACACCATTAATTGAGAGCAATTGATGCTGGTAATTCAGATTCTCACAGATGCCTACATTCGCATTATTACTCCCAATTTTTTTTCCCGCTGGAGATCTGTGGATGTGCATCAGAGTCTCTCAACTGCAAAAGGGAGGCAAAAAACACTCCAGTCCTCAAGGGCCCATCAACAGGTCAGGTTTTAAGGATATCCATGCTTCAGCACAGTCTTTGAGCCACTGATTGAGCCACGTGTGCTGGAGCATGGATATCCTTAAAACCTGACCTGGTATAACTCATATAATGTTAGTATTTTTCCCCATGAGTATGTCCTGTTCTTTAAAAAAAAAAAAAAATATATATATATATTCTAGTATGCTGATTTACTTAATCTCTAGCTTCTGAGGTTACCATAGGAAGCTTTAGACTGCATTGAGTTCTATAAAGAACTTTATGAGGGGGGGAGGGGAGGTGTAAACTTAAAGCGTATTGAATATAGTAATAATTGGAGTGATAGTCAGGGTTTATATGACTATTGAAGCAGGTGGTTGAAGATTAGATTAAGCTCAGGCCTGATATTGAGCCTGATGGATTATTATACCTTGCTCAGGGTTCCCATATTTGGGAAAACCTGGGACAAGAATCGTCGCGTATGGCCGTTATTTTTCCCATCTGGAAAATAAACCCGATCTTGACCTAATGTGTGTGCGTGAAAAGATGGAGTCTCTGTTTCATTGGGTGGCAATTAAGACTGTGGTAGCAGCGCAGATGTAGGTGATCAATTTGTTTTCGCACAGCTTCCTGAAGTGTTCTGCTCAGTAGGGCTAACCAAAGGCCCAGGTGTAATGCAAGATTTAGAGCTCTGTTGATTCAGCTATGGATATCTCTCCAGAGAAGGGAGATTTTCGGGCAGTTCCATCACATATGTATAAAAGTCCCCCAATGTCCACAACCCCTACAGCATGTGGAAGACACTCCTGGGGAGCACATTTTAGACCATCTTTGAGGGGTAATGTACCACCTGAAGAGAAGCTTGTATGCATTTTCCTTAGTTATTAGATTGAACTCTTATGTACTACTTCAATAATGTCTTCCCAATGAGCACCCCAAATCCTGCTCCTACTGGGACATTATATTTGAATTTATCTTGGGAAATAAGAGAATTGTAAATACTTGAGATGAGCCATTTTTTGAGCATTTGCGTTGCCTTCAAAGACCGTTAAGGAAGAGATTAGGTCAAAAGCGTTGAGAAAATTCCTTATTTGGAGGTATCTAAAGAACGCTGAATTCTGTAAGCCCAATTTGGAAGTAAGGGTCCAAAAAGATTTTATTTTACTATATTGAAACATATCTTTAAAGTGGCATTGCCTTTTGATTTACTTATAATTTTTCTTTTTTTTACAAGGTTTGAAGCAAGGGGTCTCTGGAGATGAACCGCATTGATTTCAACTCCAAGACCCCTTGCTTCCCGAGATACAGGCCTCGGAAGGGGGTGCAGGCAGCACCCCCGGCTTAGGCACAGAAAATGTCTATAGGTATAGGAAGCTGCGACATCATCCCATGCTGCCTCCTATTGACCCATGTGACACAGGAACTTTAAACAGGACTGAGATACCTTCATCATCTTCAGATGTAAGTATCTCATCGTGAGAAGGGGTCCCCCGGATCTGAAATTAAAGCATTTCGGCTCCAGAGACTCCCTGCTTCCCATATAAGCGGGATATTAAACCTTCTTTTTATTTTTTAAAGGCAATGGTCCTTTAACCCTCACAAAGCCACTTGAATACCAAGACCCACGTAAGTGAGGCCTGGTTTAAACTCGGGATCCCCAAACAGTGGAGTCATTAAAGAGTTCTCCCTAGAAAGTTTGAGTCCCATAATCTAATTGAGTGCAGGACGGTTGATGGAATATCAGGAATGGGGGAACCTAGACTGTTTAGGTATTAATATATAAAAATAGGAATGTTTCCAATCTTAGGGCTGGGTTCATAGCTTTAAAGGCCTTATTCAATAAAGTGAGATGTAGGGTAACACACAGTTAACAATGCAGCAACTTTCATACACTTGCATTTGAGATACTGACTTGTTATCAATGCTTTACCCTGCTTCACACTATACTGGCCCCACGTAAAACCCCCAAATATTTGCTACTCAAATTGGTCAGGTCTCTGCAGCAACAAAGGATACTAGTCAAACACTGTGAATGTGAAAGGTGAATTTTTTAAGATTGTGGCCAAGATTTATGAACTGCGGGTAGGGAATACCCCCACCCGATCTGACATTAATATTCATTAACTGGAATAGGTGTTAACGCAGGATCAGGTGCGCTAACCTGTACCGGCACTTGATGAATCTGCTCCTGGAATCCAATGGGTGAGAAGTTTGAGTTCACGACAGCGAGAACGTTTGAAAGAAAAATTCACTCATCCCCTATTAACGTCCACTAAATCCTATTCAGGGAAAAGCTATATCACCAATGTATGGTCACGGCTTATAATTATACAATCCTGGGCAGAAATTGAATTGGAAAGAAAAAAAAACCCAGTGTAGAACTCATCAGGGTCACAAATAAATCTGAGTGATTAACCCTCCCTGCTCTGTTATAAGATTATCCAGGTGGCACTTTCAAGTGTGCCGAGAATTTCATTTTTCCTCTGTCCATGTGGGTAATGCCTTTTTTAATATATCTGAGCCCTGCAGAGTGGGGGTTCTTCCGTAAGCCGCTCTGTGAATTATTATCTCTCACGGGGATAAATTGGCTCCTCGGATTTCTAAGCTTGACCTTTGTAGAAATTAGCAGTGATGTAACAAACGGGGGGATTTTACAATAATACAACGGTTCAACGTTATCGTCAGTGCTAACAAGGAAAAGGCGTTTAATCTAAATGGAATGGCTTACTGCGCAATCTCTTTTGAAGAGAACCCTAAATGAGGTGTTCCTACATATTTGTTCTTTATAGCAGGGATGCGCAAGCTTCTCTGTTCGCACCCCCTTGTCTGCTCTCCCCTCCTGTTCGTGCCCCCCTCCTTACCTGCTCTCTGGCTTTGGCGGCGTCTTATGATGTCACAACATCATGACATCACGACATCAGTTGACGTCGTGTTGGCATTTCGCCCCGCGGAGGCCTTGTCATGGTGACGCGTCGCTATATTTCCTTACCCCAGATCTAGTCATACAAGTCAGTGGGTGGTCCACTCCAGTCCTCAATCCCCCCTCAACAGGTCAGGTTTTCAGGATATCCCAGCTTCAGCACAGGTGGCTCAATCAGAGGCTCAGTCGAAGACCTATGCTGAAGCAGGGACTGATTGAGCCACCTGTGCTGAAGCAGGGATATCCTGAAAATCTGACCTGTCGGGTGGTCTTGAGAACCCAGATCTACAGTAAGATGACATTGGATGGATTTTGAGAGAAAAGTTTATACCAGCAATGCAATGGGGGGAGGTGGGGGGGGGGGGCGGGGGGTCTTGAGAACTGGTGTTGAGCACCCTGATACAAGTGACACAAATCAGAAGGCTCATGCATTGAGGTGGACCTGAAATGGTTGGGAAGCTAAAACATGCCTACTTTTGTTCTCAATTGTATAACTCCGCCCCAAATCTTGGTTTTGTTTGGTGTGGTGTTTGTAATGTACGATATGATTTGTAACTCCTCTAAAATAATGCTATAATATATATATATATATATATATATATTAATATATGCATATATACAGTGGTCGACAAATCACCAAAAAATCTACTCGCCACCTAGTACCACACATGTGCTGATTGGGCCAATAGGAGCTCGCCACAATGTAAATCTACTCGCCAGGGCGTGCAAATGTATAGGTTTTTCGAACACTGCATATATATATATATATATATATATATATTAATATAAGTATACATTACCGCATAGCAGCAAAAAGGGAGACAGCATCACATAACTCCTCTTTATCACATATAGATTTATATATATATATATATATATATATATATATATATATATATATACTGGCTATATTTCTAAAAACTGACGCAATGGTAGTAAGTTAAATACATGTAATATTATTTAAAAAGTTATGTAGGTAAAATAATTGTAACACAATATACATATATTTTGTAACAGTGAAATAAGCATTGTATCTGCTGTTGCTATGATATTCCTTGGAACCACTGATACAACTCAAAGTGAGTCATTTATCACTGTTTTATTGTCCTTTGCAGCTGTAGCTAAACTGAATGCAATTTCTACAATGACAGCAGATGTTCCTATCATAATTTTGCAAGCACTTTAGAAAATTTGATTTGTTGCTCCTGGCATAGCAATAATTAACTTATCTATGTAATAATTAAGAGGGAGGCTTGTTGGCCAAAGTTGGTTGGAATTCTGGGAAGTAATGGAATGTCAATGAAACTCACAAGTCACATGATTAATTACTAAGACCAGTGTACAATAGTAGTGTACCCCAAGAACGCATTGTTTGCATTGTAATGCTGAATCCCTGTGTATACAACTCCGCTCATCTGCCTATAAATATTCAATAAGACTTTGTCAATTTGTTTTTATTTTTTATTTATTTTTTATATATCAGCAGTAATTTATATAAATAAGTCAACTTTAAAGGTGGGGGGGGTGAATGATAGCAGAGGGGAGTGAGTGTGGGAGGAGTGCGCGAGGGAGGGGGAAAGTGAGAATAGGAAAGGTGAAAAGAAGAGAGAGAGAGGAGACAGAGGGAAGAGAGAGAGAGAATATATGAATGAATTAAGACGAGAAAATGAGTGGGGGGAGAGAAATACATGGAAGGAGAGGAGAGAGGGGGTGAGCGAGCGAGTGAGGAGGTGTGTGAGGGGGGGCTCTTAAGGTGTGCCGACATGGGTGGGTCCTGGTAGAAACTGTAGTCCTGGGCCCTGGGAAAGCTGTCTGAGGTCCTGATTACATATGTCTCTTCTATCTCTCTTTGCTCCCCTTCTATGCCTTGCGGACTCCCCCGCGTTGGAAAACGCTGATTTAACCCACATAGACAATTTCTATACCAGATTGTAAAACCTTACACCCTACTGAATATTCATATTTTTATTTCATATTTCCTAACCCCATACATCATTGTCTATTCTGAGAACTCTTTAACATTCTCTGCCCCTCTGAATACATTGTTCTGAATCTGTGTCTCAATTGGACACAGTGTCACTGGATGTACTACTAATTGCTGCACAATTAACTGGGTCTAACATGACATGGTGTGCAATTAACTTGCCACAAGCCTTGTTAAAAAGTATCAAACTTAAAATAATCATGTGTTAGATTTGTGTGGAATAGTAAATATTGTGCTCCTCCGTGTTGCTACACATATATACTTATGAGCAGGATACTATTAAACACACAAGACAAGTGAACACTGTTAATCATCATCGTTTTACTGATTTGTTATTTACCTAGACGGAGTTTTTGCATTCACATGCACATGCTGACTCATGTTTTTTAGTCAAATAGCTGAATCAGTGCGCTTGTGTCTAATTTATGTTGGACCTTATAAATGCTATCTTACCTTTTAATTGTTGCCACCAATGTAATGGGAACGCAATCAATCCTAATTGTTAGGCTGTGGGGTGAATCTGTGTCAATTAAACAGAAAAGTCATGTGAATCGCTCTGTGCATTCTGAGTGCGTAATTGGTGTGACACTATATATCTGTATACATCTCTATATACAAATATATACATCTGATATAGATTTTATATATATATAGAGAGAGATTGTTTCAAACAAATTGCTCCATAAAATATGCACTTAATATTTAAATAAGACGCTTTCTCAGAATGTACTCTGAAACGGTTTATACAGGGCTTGGCAATTAAGCTATTTAACAAGATTGGGGCTAATCTAATTCTTTGTAGAATATTGACCCACCGCTATCTCCGAGGTGGCAGTAAACAAACGAGAAAATAATAAGTGACAACGTAAACTAATTAGTTATTGATTTAACTTTTTATTTAAACTATAGATAACGACCCTAAACGTGCCCCAGTTCCACAGCGTAAATAGCTTTCTGTCGCTATGAGCGTTAGCTGATGCACGGCGCGCTATAGCGCCAGTACGGGCATTACGATAACCTTCTGAAATGCGGATTGTACCATCATCTCCCCCCGCCTGCCTCGATCACCACCCTGTCCCACAGGTAGGCATGGAGGAGGAGGGGGAGAGAGCTGAGGAGGGGAGGGAGCTGAGGAGGGATGATGAGGAGGGGGAGAGAGCTGAGGAGGGATGATGAGGAGGGGGAGAGAGCTGAGGAGGGATGATGAAGAGGGGGAGAGAGCAGAGGAGGGATGATGAGGAGGGGGAGAGAGCTGAGGAGGGATGATGAGGAGGGGGAGAGAGCTGAGGAGGGATGATGAGGAGGGGGAGAGAGCTGAGGAGGGATGATGAGGAGGGGGAGAGAGCTGAGGAGGGATGATGAGGAGGGGGAGAGAGCTGAGGAGGGATGATGAGGAGGGGGAGAGAGCTGAGGAGGGATGATGAGGAGGGGGAGAGAGCTGAGGAGGGATGATGAGGAGGGGGAGAGAGCTGAGGAGGGATGATGAGGAGGGGGAGAGAGCTGAGGAGGGATGATGAGGAGGGGGAAAGAGCTGAGGAGAGATGTTGAGGAGGGGGAGAGAGCTGAGGAGGGATGATGAGGGGGAGAGAGCTGAGGAGAGATGTTGAGGAGGGGGGGAGAGCTGAGGAGAGATGATGAGGGGGAGAGAGCTGAGGAGAGATGTTGAGGAGGGGGGGAGAGCTGAGGAGAGATGATGAGGGGGAGAGAGCTGAGGAGAGATGTTGAGGAGGGGGGGAGAGCTGAGGAGAGATGATGAGGGGGAGAGAGCTGAGGAGAGATGTTGAGGAGGGGGGGAGAGCTGAGGAGAGATGATGAGGGGGAGAGAGCTGAGGAGAGATGTTGAGGAGGGGGGGAGAGCTGAGGAGAGATGATGAGGGGGAGAGAGCTGAGGAGAGATGTTGAGGAGGGGGAGAGAGCTGAGGAGGGATGATGAGGAGGGGGAGAGAGCTGAGGAGGGATGATGAGGAGTGGGAGAGAGCTGAGGAGGGATGATGAGGAGTGGGAGAGAGCTGAGGAGGGATGATGAGGAGTGGGAGAGAGCTGAGGAGGGATGATGAGGAGTGGGAGAGAGCTGAGGAGGGATGATGAGGAGGGGGAGAGAGCTGAGGAGGGATGATGAGGAGTGGGAGAGAGCTGAGGAGGGATGATGAGATATCCTCCAATTTAAAATCGAGGCAAATTTTTCTCCTGAATCTACAGAATACGTTCACTTATAATGGGGCCCTGAAAGATGTTTAGCCCGGGGCCCGCGCATGTCTAGCTACGCCATTGACATCAGAGGTGGGCAACTCCAGTCCTCAAGAGCCCCAACAGGTCAGGTTTTAAGGATATCCCTGAGCCACCTACGCTGAAGCAATCAGTCTTCGACTGAGCCACTGATTGAGCCACCTGTGCTGAAGCAGGGATATCCTTAAAACCTGACCTGTTTGGGGCCCTTGAGGACTGGAGTTGCGCACCCCTGCATTAAACAGAACATAACCAAGTACATCTAACTTAAAACGTGTAAAAGGCAGCTGTTTTATTTTTCAGAAGTCCCCAGCGTACAGCAGTCAGCAGGTTTTTCTCTAAGGTATAGTTTAGAACATTGTCGTCCTTCACAAAATGATCAGGTAGATATGCCAAGAGGAAGTACGCATTCGTCTTTACGCAGAAAGCAGAGGAGAGCGTTACAGAGGAGAGAATGTGGATTCAGCAACTTTAAAGATGACTTAATAACACAGACTGACAAATAGACGTAGATACCCCTGTCTAGCTCAGCATTGACATAAACTGCTCACACACTTGTATTTCTCACTTGAGGTCTTTGGGGACTTTGGCTGCACATCTCATGCTTTAGATTGCTTTGATAAAGTCATCTGCACCTTTCCTAGAAAATAAATGGTATAGTTTTCTCTTCTTTTCATGACCCCATGAATTTTACATTTGTTATATGGCATTGCTGTATTTCTTAGCGGTATTGCAGACTTACACCCTTTTAAAGCTGCAGACCAAGCAATATCCTATGTGTGTTTTTTTTTTTTAAATAAATCAATTCTGTACTATGAAAAAATACTTGTAGCATTTTTTTTAAACAACTATTAATTACATTTTTAATGTATTATAATGTAACAAGCATGTTTTGTTTCTATAGCAGCCATTTACAAATTCACATCCCCTTCCTCTTCTGAAACAGGCTCTGGCACACCCCTTTTTGAGCCCTGCCCTCTCTCTAGCAGTGCACCAATTGCATCTAGTGACTGCCTGGTCACATGATCTTCCCTACAGAACTTTGCATCTTTGGTCCTCTTCTGCTGCACTGGCAGCCATTTAGTGAACCCCCGAGCTAAACCTTCACCGATCAATTACACAGGAGAACGGATCAATCGGCAACTTAGCTAATTACTTATCATGGGGTGGATTAAAGGGAAAAAATATATACTAAAATGTAAAAAATATGGCAGCTTGGACTGCTCCTTTAAAGGGAGCAATCCAAGCCAGCAATTGTTTACTTCTTTACATTTCGAATTGAAGCAGGGGACTCTCCGGAGCTGAACCCCATTAATTTCAGCTCCGGGGACCCCCTACTTCTGAAGATACTTACCTCTGAAGTAGGTGCCGGTAGCTGGTCTGGCTCAGCAAGCAGGGCTTTCAAGTTTGAAGCTCCCGCGTCACATGGGCCAATAGGAAGCCTCACTGATGACATCACAGCATCCTATTGGCCGGCAGGGCGTGAGATCTCTGAACAGAGGACATATGGTAAAGCCTGGCAGCCGAGGAGAGTGGCTACTGCCACCTAATTCACAGGTAAGTATCTCCAGAAGCAGGGGGTCACGGGAGCTGAAATTAACGGGGTTCAGCTCCGGAAACCCCCTGCTTCAATCCTATACATAAAAAAAAGATACAAAATCCGCCACCTTGGATTGTCTCTTTCACCAATTAGGCTTTTTTGAGGGGATTTTTCACAAACGTGTCTTAAAACGTGTGTTATTTTAGTCCAGTAAATGCATTGATGGAGGTGTTTCCCATATTATCTAAATGAATCAAGTAATTAAATACGCATAAATCCCTTTGCCGTTGCATAAAGAGTCTCAGTGCAATGTAGCATGCATACTTGCAACGTACAGTAGAAATCCTAAATTCGGTCATCTGAATAAAAAGTAAGGATATCACAATAACTTTCATATTTTAGTTTTTATTGTTCATTGAGTGTATCCGCACATTATTTAAAACTTAGAGGCATGTACTATATATATATATATAGCGATAGAGAGAATGCCAGCACACACTGAAAAAAAGGCCTCAGCAGAGGTAAGTGTGGTGCACGGTAAAGGTTAAATAGTTGCAGTCTGTAAGGATCTCTAGAGATCCAATATACCGGCACTGCACAAGAGATGATCACAGAAAGTGGTTTATTAGGTCCAAAATGCACACATATGCCCAACATTTCGGTCCCCAGGGGGACCCCTGATGAAAGTCCCTCAGGGGACCGAAACGTTGGGCATGTGTACATTTTGGACGTAATAAACACTTTTTGTGATTCTCTTGTGCTGTGCCGGTATATTGGATCTCTAAGGATCCTTACAGACACACATATACAGTATATATATAATATAAAATCATCTTCAGCCCTTGTCGATCCACTACTAGATGAAGCCTCCTCAATAATCTTCCAAGTACTGCATTTGCAAGCCTCTCTTCTCCATGTTACTCCAACACATTTCTTTATTTCATCCTCCCATGTTATTCTTGCTCATCGTCTTGGTGTTTTGTTATCCCTTGGAATCCAGTTGAGTACCATACCTGTCCTACAAGGGTAATTTCTTCTTGATATATACATATATACTGTGTGTGTGTGTATGTGTATATATATATATATATATATATTATTTCATGTATTATTATTTAATATATTTTATTACTCAGCCTCACTGCCTACAGGTAGCTGCAAATAGAAGATCAAACCTTAACATTTCTTTATCCGTAAACACACAGAGGAGCGCTATTTGACTGTCTTTGAACTGCACCTAAATCCTTGATAATTCTGTCATTGTGCGTGAAGACCCGCTTGAAGTGTGGGATTTGCAAACACCTGTTTCTAATAATGGATCACAAAAGAGGCTTTTCATGCACAATGAATTGGCACGATGGGTTTTGAGATGAGAAAGCTTAAGTCCCTGCTTTGCGAATCCAGGTTTTAAGTGCTTTCATAATCTCAAACGATTCAAATCAACACTGTTTACACATTGGAATTTCAGGGTGCAGTTTAAATTGCCATGTAATACCTTTGATTGGTTGAACTGTCCTCTGTGGCTCTGAAAGCAACATTGTCCCTGAAAGCAATGGAGTCTTATGACTTTATTCCAAGTGTGCAAAAAAAACATACTAATTAGATAATAGATATTGGCTACAAAAAGACGATAGAAATGTTGTGTACATGGAACCCATTTTCAATGACAGATGTAGCCACCAGGGTATCTGTCCCCGGAACTGCGTGAAGGAGAACGCCCACCGCTCCAGGGACAGTAAAAGCCGCAGCTGTCATCATGGGGGTCTGTTCTTCCAAATGTGACCCCACACGGAGCGCTTTCCTGCTGACGGCTAATGCCACGGTCCGGATTCCGTGGTTTCCCCAGCAGCACTTAGCCTGGTCACATTTGTGTGTTAGCAGTCACAGGGCCTGGTATTGCCCGAAACGTTAGTCTTTTCTATCATTTCCCACGCCATAAAGCAAACACATTACTTTACCTTCTGTATCTGTGTGCGCTTGTTTGTCCTTATTTGGTATGTAATTCTGTTTCTCATTTACATCTCTGTAAAACCCCATTGTACCACGCCACAGAATATGTTGGCGATTTACAAATAAACGATTTAATAAAAATATAATAAATAATTATCCCGATTTATCAGAGGTGCTCTTTTTTTTTTTTTTTTAACCTCACATTGGCCAAAGTTGTGTTATTTTTTTCTATCTGAGCTTTAAGATCGCATTGGCCCACTCTTTAGATAGCTACAGTTGAACATATATTGAAGCTGTAATAAAGTGAAAGAACTGGCCGTATGTTTTATTATTTAACCCTTTGGGCTCCCCATGATGTAGCCAGCAAGTCATAGGGTCTGCAAATTCAGGGGCCTCATGACATAGTAGCCATGTCATTGGTAGGGAGATCACGTTCAGCCCTCCTGTAGAGCATTCAATGCAATTTTGGTGGAAGAGGGCTCCTCCCCTTCTGTTCGCATCATCAGTGACGTCGGAATGTGCACAAGGGGTAGTGGAACTCAGATGCTGTGAACCCCCGGCAGTTAAAGGGTTAATGCAGGACTGAATTGACCTGCTGTACTCCTACCTTCGGTGATACCGCGGGTCCTGAGACATGTCGGGAGAATTCATTAAGCTCCAATCCCAGGTAATAGACCTAGATCGATGTTAACCACCATTCAAGTCAACGGAGGTTAATGCCAATGGAGCTCCGATACCCATTATCGGACAAACACCCCAACATACCGTACATTAGTGGTATAGCAATAGGGGCTTGTTATAGGTTCCTATCTAATTGATCGGGTATGGTTTCTGTATTTCCTACCCGATGAAGGACCCAGAGAGGTTCGAAAACTTGTAACATATCAACTACTTGTTGGTCCAATAAAGAGTCTCATAGCACCTACTCCCTCTCCCTTCTTTGTTACTATAGAGAGGCAAGGAGACGCATTACAATTGTGATACTTTGTAAAAAAGCCCCAGATCACTAATAAGTCCTCTTTTTTGTGTGTCAGAGTAATATCAATTTGAGTTCAAATGCTTTCTATTCTTGAGTGCTTTTAAACATTCATTTGAGGATTTGTATATTTAAATAATTTATAGAATGATCTGACTGGGAGAAGTGAAGTCCCATTGGAATGCAGGATCTTCCTTTTTCATGGTGTGTTATTGTGTGTCTGTACAGTAGGTTCATTCTGGCTTCACTTTCTCTTTGACAAAGCACGGTGTACGTGCGAAACGCGTCAGAGTGGGTTGTGGGGTGTCATTAAAGCTTCACTAGAGTGTACTTACCCTGGTCTGTGATTTTTACCTGCGTGGGAGTTGCACCGCTTTCTCTATCCTGAATTCATTCTGGCTTCACCAATGTAACATCCTTGGGCACATGTGCTGCATTGAATTATATATATATATATATATATATATATATATATATATATATATATATATATATATATATATATATATATATATATATATATGAGCATACAGTTACTTAACTCAGTATTATGGTTTAGCCTATCCCATAGCCTCTCTTGCATTCCCAGTAAAATCAACCCCACACTGATGAGACCCATCAAGGTCAAAACAGCTGTCTGTGGGTGGTTTTCTGGGTATGCACCTTAACCCTGGCTGTGCTCAAAGCTGTGACCATGCAGCAAGCTTAAGCCTATAGGGAACTATGTTAAAAATGGTTATTGAGGCAAAAAGTGACACTGTGTGCTCATTTGCATGTCATTTCCCAGAATCCCTTGCTGCAGTGGAAGTGCTGTATGCTGGGTGATAATGGGGAAAGGCGGGGTTGCAGACCTGCCTAAGACATGCAGATGAGCATACAGTTATATTTGCATATGTCATCCCCTGAAGAAGTCTGTAAATCAGATGAAACGCGTAGGGAAGGTGTGCAGTGGACTTTGCAACGCTTGCCATTGAACTGCTGAGGATCTGTACCGGATCTGTACCGGTCCGGTAATTAGAACTGTTCCCGTGACGTCACCCGCTGGTCCGCGACTTCAACCGTCCCCGGTGGGAACTAAAGATCAACTGTTTGGTGTATACCGGGGGAGAGACCATCGTGGAGTGCCTGATACGTCAGTTCCTGCAGGCAGTGAACAACGGAGGCAGCAATCTGTTCCAGTGGAGTCACAGAGGGACTACAGCAGCAAAGCAGCGTTTCCTGGTCCTAGGAGCATGAGTATTACTCATACAATGCTTTTAATTGTTTTATGTTTGTGAGTTCATTTTTATTGAGATTTTTGGGAATTAAATATATCTATTTTGCACAGTAATGCACTAGGATTTGGCGCTTTTTTTTCTTATATATATATATATATATATATATATCTACTATATATTTCTGAAAGCACTGTATGTCTGCGTCCCTATCGGCAATCTCATTGGTCCCTTGGCCTGCCCGCCCCCGCACCTCTCATTGGCCAGAGGCAGAGTGACGGGCAAAAACACACACACACACACCCCACCCCTCCCCCCCTCACACACACACACACACCCCCCTCACACACACACACACACCCTCACTCTCCCCCGTCAGTTGGACCACAGCTCACCTTCCACACACACCCCCCCCCTCCTCTCCCGGTGCCCCTCACTCTCTCCCCCCACCTCACCCAAATCCCCACGCTCCGCAACATCCCCAGCCGCACCATCACCCTCACCCTCACCGTGCGCCGCGGCCCTCCTGCTCAGCAGCAAACTCCAGGCTCCTCCCCCCTCGCGGCGCGGCCCGGGCCTCCTGCTCTCCCCCTCACGTGCGCCGCTACCGGAGAGGGGAAGTGCGGCGCGGGACTCCCCCTCACGTGCGCCGCTACCGGAGAGGGGAAGCGCGGCGCGGGACTCCCCCTCACGTGCGCCGCTACCGGAGAGGGGAAGCGCGGCGCGGGACTCCTCATCACGTGCGCCGGCTCCCGGACAGAGGGGGTGCGCGGCACGGGTCTCCTGCCACACTTGCGCCCCTCCCCCCCCAGCTTCCCGAACTCACCTCCTGCCCCAGCCAGATGCCACGGAGTCAAGGTAAGTCACCCACCGTCTCCCACCCACCCACGCACTGTCACCCAGTCACCCACACACCCACCCAGTCACTTTCACCCAGTCACCCACCCACTCAGTCACCCACCCACTCATTCACCCACCCACTCAGTCACCCACCCACCCACTTTCACCCAGTCACCCACCCACTCACTCAGTCACCCACCCACTCAGTCACCCACCCACTCAGTAACCCACCCACCCACTCACTTAGTCACCCACCCACTCACTCAGTCACCCACCCACTCAGTCAAGTCACCCACCCACCCACCCAGTCAACCCAGTCACCCAAGTCACCCACCCACCCAGTCACCCACCCAGTCACCCACCCACCCAGTCACCCAGTCAGTCACCCACCCACCCAGTCACCCAACCCAGTCACCCACCCACACACCCACCCAGTCACTTTCACCCAGTCACCCACCCAGTCACCCACCCACCCACCTCAGTCAACTCACTCACCCACCCACTCAGTCACCCACCCACTCACCCACTCAGTCACCCACCCAGTCACTCAGTCACCCACCCAGTCAATCAGTCACCCACCCAGTCACTCAGTCACCCACCCAGTCACTCAGTCACCCACCCATTGAGTCACCCATTCAGTCAGTCACCCACCCATTCAGTCAGTCAGTCAGTCAGTCACCCACTCACCCACCCAGTCACCCACCCAGTCATTCACCCACTCACCCACCCAGTCAGTCACCCACTCACCCACCCAGTCAGTCACCCACTCACCCACCCAGTCAGTCACCCACTAACCCACCCAGTCAGTCTCCCACTCACCCACCCAGTCAGTCTCCCACTCACCCACCCAGTCAGTCTCCCACCCAGTCAGTCTCCCACCCAGTCAGTCTCCCACCCACTCTCCCACTCACCCACCCATTCAGTTTCCCACTCACCCACCCATTCAGTTTCCCACTCACCCACCCATTCAGTTTCCCACTCACCCACCCATTCAGTTTCCCACTCACCCACCCATTCAGTTTCCCACTCACCCACCCATTCAGTTTCCCACTCACCCACCCATTCAGTTTCCCACTCACCCACCCATTCAGTTTCCCACTCATCCACCCATTCAGTTTCCCACTCATCCACCCTTTCAGTTTCCCACTCACCCACCCATTCAGTTTCCCACTCACCCACCCATTCAGTTTCCCACTCACCCACCCATTCAGTCTCCCACTCACCCACCCATTCAGTCTCCCACTCACCCACCCATTCAGTCTCCCACTCACCCACCCATTCAGTCTCACACTCACCCACCCATTCAGTCTCACACTCACCCACCCAGTCTCACCCAAAACCACCCACCCAGTCACTGACCCCACCCACCCACTCACCGACCCCACCCACCCACTCACCGACCCCACCCACTCACCGACCCCATCCACCCACTCACCGACCCCACCTACCCACTCACTGACCCACCCAGTCACCGACCCCAGTCACTGACCCACCCAGTCACCGACCCTGAAAAAGTCACCCAGTCACCCACCCACCCAAAGTCACCCACCCACCCAAAGTCACCCACCCACCCACCAACCCAGAGTCACCCACCCACCCACCGACCCAAAGTCACCCACCCACCGACCCAAAGTCATCCACCCCCCGACCCAACTCACCCACCCAACCACTGACCCAACTCACCCACCCAACCACCGACCCAAAGTCACCCACCGACCCAAAGTCACCCACCCACCGACCCAAAGTCAAACCGACCCAAAGTCACCCACCCACCCACCCACCGACCCAAAGTCACCCACCCACCAACCCAAAGTCACCCACCCACCCACCGACCCAAAGTCACCCACCCACCGACCCAAAGTCACACACCCACCGACCCAAAGTCACACACCCACCGACCCAAAGTCACCCACCCACCGACCCAAAGTCAAACCGACCCAAAGTCACCCACCCAGTCACCGACCCAAAGTCACCCACTCAGTCACCAACCCACCCACCCACTCAGTCGTGTCACCCACCCACCCACACAGTCACCCACACACTCAGTCAACTCAGTCACCCACCTAGCTGTCAAGGGGGGGGGAAGCCTAACCCTGTCGTACGCCCCCCCCCCCCCCACCCCAAAAATTACATCCCGGGCAACGCCGGGTCTCTCAGCTAGTATATATATATATACACACACATATACACCGCATTCCTGGATATGCAGCAGTATGAACCTTTAACATTGTGTGTGCAATGCTTGTGACTGGCTTTGGGATCTTGGCATATAGGTTTGCAATGTTTGCCGCGTGTGATGTTGCATTGTTTTGTGCCATTCTCAGCGTCCTTGGAAGTTTTCCCTTAACTAACTTCTATTTGAGGTGTAGCGGTCACAGGAATTCAAGGATGGGGGGCTCAGAGAAGCTTTCTTTTAATGTGTCATCCTCTGCCAGCATGGCATTTTAATTAAATGCCAGGGGATCGCATGAGGCCCCTGCAACTCTAAACTTACCTTCACTCTGCCGGTGTCAGGACTCGTGCCCATGGCAATGCAGCGTCAAATGACTGCGTGTGGTCATGTGGCGTGACATCACACGCGTCAAATGACCCAGCTGCGTCATTTGACGCTGCGCGAGGTAAGGGGGGCGCACTGCACCACCAGAGCAGAACAGTCAGAGGGGGCGCAGCAAAAAAAGTTTGCGCACCCCTGACGTAAATAACCGCTTCAAACAATCCACTTGTAACGCTAAAGAGCGGATGGAAACATTGTTTACTACCAGACATCCACGTGACGTTATTATGAGCAACATTATGAGATCATTAAGTCATGTGATCCGAAAAGGTTGTAGCCTTTCATTTTAGTGGTAGGTATTTCCTGCAGGAAGATTTGAGAAACAGCGCAGAGACTTTATGCCTTCTAGCTATAAGCTGAGCAGCAGGGGGCAAAAGAGGCATTAGGCTCCAATTCACCACACATCCAATGAACTAATTGGTTGATCCTATTTTGAGTTGAGAGGAAAAAGTATGGCAGTGCATAGGGCTATTGGAGAGTTACAATATGTTGCTATGGCAATGATCTGATTATCTTTCACATATACAGTAGATTGGACATCAGAAGCAGAGCAACATAGAACTGGACGGCAGATAAGAACCAGTTGGCTCACGTAGTCTGCCCATTCTCCTACCTGCTGTAAGACCTCGGACCCTATGATCATTGGCGTTCTTTTGTATTTAGGGTCGCCTTATGTCTATCCCGAGCATGTTTAAATTCCCTTGCTGTATTAGCCCCTACCACCACTGCCGGGAGGCTATTCCACGAAGCCACTACTCTTTCCATGAAGAAGTACTTCCTCACTCTTCCCCTGAGCCTGACACACCCGCCAGTTTCAGCGCATGACCTCTGGTTCTAGCACATTCTCTTTCTCTGACACAGGTTTCCCTCCTGCACTTTGTTGAAATCCTTTATGTAGCCTGTGACCGTAATGTCACCGTCAGACACAACCCGTGACTTTAACTTCGTAGATTGTAAATAAATGTATATATTTTTTTTAATAATAAAACTTTTGTCCAACCGGGTCATATAATGATAACAGTGCAATTATGCTCATGGCAGAAGTAACAAAACAATAAGCTAGTGCTGTATATATTCTGTATTGTATTAAAATATATAAAAACTGCAACATGCAATAAGAAAACCAAATAATACAACAATACATTTTTTTATTATCAGTTTTAATTAATAAACATAATCAGTAACAATGATGATTAGTATGACTATTATAACAAACCATGTCGTGCTAAATAACAAAATAATTCATGTTCTGTAAAACCTGCCCTGCAGAATTATTCCTTCTTCCTCCAGTTTAAAAAGCAAAGAAGAAAATCCTCATAAAACCGGTTTAAAAAAAGGTAATTCCGTTTTAAAGGGAGGAAATCACAACCTGTTAATGATTTAAAACATGTCCTGGATATAACAGGGCTGAGCTCATGAATTATTCAAATCAGAAACACACTTTCCCTTGCTAGGCTGATGAATGAAACGGGGAAGGTTTTGGGGGAAAAGATCAGCTCATTTTCTTCATTGGTTCGAAAAATCATCATGAAATTGGGGGGGGTTAAGCCCAGTTGGAGAGACCCCCCCACCACATGTAGCTCAGTTATATGCTGGCAGCTGCTGCAAAGAGTTAAGCTTCAATGTTTGATGCCAAGTGAATGAAAGTCTATTTTGGAACTGAGCATTGAAGTCCGGGAGGAATAGTCTCTGAAGGGGAAGGGGAGCAAGGAACAATTACAATACCACAGACAGTTGGTGCAGCAACACCACGCGTTTCATGCGCTGCTATCTGCCTGGGATTGGAATCTTCCTGTAGAATGACTTGAAAAATAAAGACGCAGATCATGAATGTAAGTACTGTAGCGATGGATACCTTTTCATTTTGCTATAGCATGTTTTCCTTAGACATGGCTCACAATGACATATGTGTGTGTGTGTGTGTGTGTGTGTGTGTGTGTGTGTGTGTGTGTGTGTGTGTGTGTGTGTGTGTGTGTGTGTGTGTGTGTGTGTGTATATATATATAAATATGTGTATGTGTATATATAAATGTGTGTGTATATGTATATATATATATGTATATATATATATATACACACACACACACACACACACTCTCACACATACATACTTACACACACACAGTTGTGTTTAGATTGTAAAGACTTCAAAACATGGGAATTTAGTTTGATGAAACATGCAGCCTTTGTAAACCCAATTGCTTGAGTAGCTTTGGTGTCAAGGAATAATAATAATAATACATAATAATAATTACCATTATTTTACATTTGTAATGATTACTATGTACACATAGATAGCTTTTCTCACGGATAAACAGGCAGCTTGCAGTATTGTAGAGGTTGCTGTTATATGTTCACATCTAATCTTCAGACATATTTACAACTGTAAAGGCAAAGATACAGTCCCAGTTTTGATCAATATGGTTTCTTTCTGCATAGGCAAAGAGGGACAGCCAGATAAAATACTGTATATCAGTATTTGTGAGCTTTATATATCATTTTCATTCTCTCTGCTTGGAAGTAGAAAGACTATCTATACCTCAGTAGAGGTCAGAAAGAACTCCAGTATTTCCTTCCCAGCACCACTACCCATTCCATATCATAGTGCCATATATCTGCTGTAATTCCCATATATCTGCTGTAAATCCCATATATCTGCTGTAAATCCCATATATCTGCTGTAAATCCCATATATCTACATTCCATGTCTATATTTTATTATAGGACTGGATATTCCCACATGATGCATACCTTTATTTACTCCCTTATTCAAGTTATCAGATGCAGATAAGTGAAACATTGTATATATCACCTAACATGTAGCAATATACATATATAAAAATACATTGTGTGGGGTTTGAAATGATAAATTTCCCAGTAAATTATTTTCTATTTCCCTTTTCTGTAGCAGGTAACTAGCAAAGAGGGGGGGGGGGGGGGAGAGGTGGGGTACATGAACTTTGCAGAAGGAAGCATATATGGTTCAGTCAGTTGTTTTGGGAGGTATATAAGTCAGTGAGTACCCGCTCTCTTCCTCTCCTGCTCCCTCTCGAGTAAACGTCCTATTTCAGGGTTTGGAAAGTCTTCAGAAGACTTGGCAAAAAATGGAAATCCTGTGTGTTATTTGCAACATTTTGTTCATTTTCAAGCAATGCGAACATTTGCCACTTTGTCGAAATGTACAAAAATTATGTAAAAAGATTGGTGAACCATTTTGATACATCGCCACATCTGCAGTCTAACAAAACAAAAAACAATAGTTGTGATTTCTCTGTGGTAGTTCTTCTTCTGAGTTGTCTAAGTGGAGAGGCTTTCATTCAACCCTCACCCAGATTTTAGGAATAACAAATTAATTATAAAGGTTAGATTATAGTTAATTTAAAAATAAATGAGGTTGGCTAACCCCAAAAGATGGCCTGTGTGGTATTGCCTAAGGATAGTGTTGAAAACCAAGTCTATAAGACATGAAATTGGAGGACTTGGAGAGACTGGAAACTTGGGCAGGTAAATGGCAGATGAGGGTTAATACAGATAAATGTAAGGTTATGCATTTGGGAAGCAAAAATAGACAGGCGATTTACAAATTAAATGGGAATAAATTAGGGGAATCCTTGGAGAAGGATTTAGGAGTGCTGGTAGACAGCAGGCTTAGCAATAGTGCCCAGGCTTAGTAATAGTGCCCAAAGTCATGCAGTAACTGCAAAGGCAAACAATATCTTATCTTGCACTAAACGGACAATGGATGGAAGGGAAGTAAACATAATTATGCCCCTAATAAAGCATTAGTAAGACCACACCTTGAATATGGAGTACAATTTTGGGCACTACTCCTTAGAAAAGACATTATGGAATTAGAGAGAGTGCAGAGAACCACCAAATTAATAAAGGAGATGGACAATCTAACTTATGAGGAGGGGCTAGCTAAATTTGTTTTTTTTTCAATTAGAAAAGAGGCGTCTAAGAGGGGACATGATAACTACGTACAAATATATTCAGTACAATGAGCTTTCAAAATAACTACTTATCCCAAGAACAGTACAAAGAACTTTGGGTCATCCCTTAAGGTTGGAGGAAAGGAGATTTCACCAGCATAAAGGAAAGGGTTTTTACCGTAAGGGCAGTTAAAATGTGGAATTCATTACCCATGAAGACTGTGATGGCAGATACAATAGATTTGTTAAAAAAAAGGTTGGCCATCTTTTTAGAAAGGAAAGGTATACAAGGATATACCTAATAAGTAAACATGGGAAGGATGTTGATCCAGGGAATAATACAATTGCCAATTCTTGGAGTCAGGAAGGAATTTAATTTCCCCCTTGTGAGATATCATTGGATGATGTGTCACTGGGGTTTTTTGTTTGCCTTCCTCTGGATCCATAAATAAGTATAGATATAGGATAAAGTATCTGTTGTCTAAATTTAGCATACGCTGAACTTGATGGACGCATGTCTTTTTTTCAACCTCATCTACTATGCAACTATGTAACTGGTAAATCAATGAGTAGCTTAATTTAACTCAGACATTTCTCCTAGGATCAGGACATGTGAGTGTTTGTGGTTTACTCTGCCTCCTGATACCCCAAAATAATTTGTTCACCCCTTTACAGACCTGTAGTGTGCAATCCGCACTGATTTGTGAGTTGTATAGCAGTGGGTAAAGAAAACGTACTTACCAGTGGCACTTCTGTAGTGTTTATTGGGTTTCATTAGAAACATCTCACAGGGGTTGGCGCCTCTTCTGTGTAAAATAAAATAGTTATAGGTAAGGTCAACTTGGGAAAGTAGTGAGAGATTTTGTCTTCCCTTATCTGTATGCCAAAAGAGAACCAGCGTGAGATTCATTGAAATCATTGGGGACATTCAGAATTTTGGTGATGTAGCTATCTCTGTGGGTCGTTTAGTATTTGTATAAACTGCTCTACTTACAGATATAGCAACGGTTATAGCCAGGGTGACCAGATTTTTCCCGGGAAAACCCAGAAAAAATTTCATGCGTGCGCGAATGGCAAGCGCCAATTGTGCATGTGCGAACAGCATTTGCCAGCCGCTCGTGCGCATGTGCGATTGGCACTTACCGGTCACTTGTGCGCACGTGTGGCCGGCACTTACCGGTCACTTGTGCGCATGTGCGGCCGGCACTTACCGGTCACTTGTGCGGCCGACACTTACCGGTCACTTGTGCGCATGTGCGGCCGGCACTTACCGGTCACTTGTGCGCATGTGCGGCCGGCACTTACCGGTCACTTGTGCGCACGTGCGGCCGGAAAGCAATTAAAAACCAGGACATTTACCAAAAAAAAGTCGTGACCCGGGACAAACTTTAAACAAAAACGGGGACTTTTTGGCTGAACCGGGACGTCTGGTCACACTAGTTGTCTTATATTTTGCGTTACCACTGCCATTCAATCCTATGGAAACTCTGTGATATTCTGCATTATAACGTGATATGTTGTGTTATCAGTGGGAGCAATGAAGTCTGCTACATTCGTAAATCAAAGTTTCCCAGTGTAAATCAGCAAATCATTTTATGGTTCGTTGGAATGACATTTTTGGCTATGGACAAATAAATAACACATTTAGTAAAATTCCCAAAAACTAAAATGCTTTCATTCTATTTGATTTTTCATCATTGAAATTGCTTTACTCTATAAAAAAATCATTGATTTGATTGTATACAAACTTCATTAATATTCGGTGCAAAACACAAATGAAATTGGGAACTAGGCTGTCTACTGCTGTGTAAAAACCACAGAGACATTCTTGCTACATACACCCTAATTATGCTCTATGTGATTTCTAATTTGGTTATTTTTTTTTAACAATCTACACAATCCTCCTACTCTCAAAACAGCAGACCCCAAACTTCACTTGATGTAGTTCTACAGATGAATAATATTCACAATTGGAACATTGGTCAGAGTATTAATCGGTAGTCGTGACCACAGATAGAATACATTTCAAGTCCAGATGTGTAAAATACAATCTGTCCTTAGTGCAGAGTAAATGAGTACTTCGGTATTAGGTGATCCAAATTACTGAGACCATCTTTGTCTTGCTTAATCCCTATTTCCCCAATGGGTGCCAAAACTGCCCCATTATGTTTGATTCCAGCCTTTATCTTAACCCTTTGGGTGCCCCTCCACAGGAAATCAATTGATCCCACTGCATTCAATGGCATTGGGGCTTGAGTGCAAGCAAGGTTGGTATTACTACTTTAAACTATACATACTGTATTTGCTGAAAGGCCAGTGAGATTAAGAAAAGTACTTGTTAAGAGAGGCTACTATTCCATTGGGTTGACTTATGTAAGTATAAAATGTTTTACCAGGAAGTGATACATTGAGAGTTACCTCTCGTTTTCATGTATGTCCTGGGCATAGAGTTATGATGACAAATACATGGTTAGAAATACATGGTTACATTAAGTGAACAGGGATATACATTATGTATAAAGACATTGCATGAACAGTTTAACATATTTTATCTTTTAGGCGTATTAAAAAGTTACAGACCAGATTAAAATGTGAGACCGCTTTAGTTTTGAAAGAATGTAGACTGGTGGCGGTTTTGAGAGTCTCTGGTAGATTGTTCCAGGTGCAAGGTGCACGCTAAGAGAAAGAGGTGCAGCCGGATACTTTGTTGAACTTTGGGACCGCGAACTTGAACTAGGACTACCATTCCAGAAGAACCCATTTGCTTTATTCTGCTGTACAAAATGCTTAAGCCCCATCACTATTTGTAGAGCCTTGTGGTCGAGAGGTTACAAAACAAACACAATCAAGACAAGTATCATGGTGGTCACAAAAGTATTGGTGGCTGCTATATGTTCGATATGATAGAGGCGGTCTCAATCTCAGCGGTGCGCAAACTGGGGGCGCGAGATTGTCTGCTGGGGGCGCAGGGTTTAGAGGCCCTGCGCGCTTTCCGAAGTGACTTAAATTAAGTGCCGGGAAGCGGCGAAGGCATCTGTAAACTGCACTTTCCTTGCTCCTGGAGACGCGTTGCAATGGCAACACAGCGTCAAATGACGCAGCAAGGTCATGTGACGTCACAATGCCACGGCAGCGTGACATCATGACGCTGACGCCGGAGCCAAGGTAAGGGGGGGGGGGTGCGAAGATAGGGGAAGAGCCAGCAGGGGGGCGCAGAGAAAAAAGATTGCGCTCCCTTGCGCTATCTGACTCATACATTAATAAGAAAGTAACAGTCGCTAAAAATAGGCGTTTTAATGGTCTATTTTCAGTCGTTTTAAAACGAGGAGGAAAAGAGGGAAATAAATGTATAACTGGTTTACTGAGCTATAGAAAAACATGTCTTTCTATCCAAATGTCCCATGTGTATAGAATATTAGCAAGTGAATTGAACAATAATGTAATAAAATCAGAAGCCCACTATTGTGAACAAAAATGGTCGATCTTTATCAAAAGTCCTTTTCATTCACTCAATTCTTATATTCGGAATAAATTCATATTGTATGTAATGAATGAAAAAGAACAGTATCTTATGTAACTTTCTCTATAATAAGAGATAGTTATTATGTGCTATCCTATTTCAGATGGGTATTATATGTCAGTGTCAAAAACAGGTCGTTTTATTATGTTCTGGCTCCAGCCTGAATACAATGTAAGATATAATTGGTATTCTTGCAAAGTCTGGTTGCCTTGCTGTTGTGAGTTTGGGATTTAACTGCTTATACACAGCTTGGTAAGTGAAACTAACCGGGGTTCAAAGGCCAAACTTGGAGGATTCTGCATTCTGTTCGGACTCAAAAATTTGATCGGGCTGTTTTTTGGACAACATTTCCCATTCACTTCAATAGTGGAATTTTATGGTGGAATTTTATGTTGAAAACGGTCCGATCGGCTGCTTCGGATCACACAAAATAAGCCCCTTGGTGTGGCCAACATTCACACAAGTAAATTAGACACATCCATGATTACAAATCCAGTGTTCACCGATTAAATGCGTCTTGTTCAGCTCTGCGAGTTTGCGCTGATGCGGGGATGATGTTCACAGTGTTTATATATGGCGAAAATGACAACCCCCTTGGAATGTCCATATTACAGGATTGCATACCTGCTTGTGTTGAATCAGCAGTTGATCTCATGTTCAGCAGCACAGAATCCTAATGATGGATAGCGTGTTGGAGTCCAGCTGTCCATGTTATTTTAGGAGTCACAGATTGTGTAGTCTCCGCCTGCCTCTATATCTAAATATATACAGCGGGACTAGCAAAAGCCACTGGTTTAATTGCAATGGTGGCAGATAACAACGTTTTCCACTATGCTTCAACTTGTACAGTATGTTTGTACATTTTATGGTTAGATGAACATGTAAAAGCACAAGTTATGCAGAATAATAATATCTAAAGTGCACTATATGATTTGAGAAGAGGAGTTGGGTTAGAGCTGTTCCACATTACAATAAAACATATCAACCTCTATATCTATTACCATCATATTTTTGCCTGTTTTCTGAGTCCGTACATTTAATTAGGTCTGAGCTGATATAAACCTCTTCCACAACCGGACCTGCATCAAATCAAACCCCTTGAAGAGCAGGTTTCCTACATTTGAGAGGGCAGAGTGGAAAGAATAACCTTTTTGACTCGTGGGCCCTATTTCAGGAGCTTTGTAAACAGCCCACATTATCCAGAAACACACTTTCATCACAGGAGAAGAACTGAGAGGAAGATTGAAATATTAACAAAGTATTTACCAGTTGGGAGACTTCTACTCCCAGAGGGCCGCATCTGTTTGTCTGTTTACATCTATCTATGTCTGACTACAAGAACAAACAGAAACTATCTATATCTATCTGTTAATTATATTCAATCATTTTTGATCAATTGATTTATTTAAATTGAACAAAACTGTATAACCATGGAAAAAAAAGAACCCATGGGTTGAAAGTGACACGGCACAGCACTCAGAGAGACTCGCCGTTCGGCACAGCACTCAGAGAGACTCGCCGTTCGGCACACCACTCAGAGAGACTCGCCGTTCGGCACACCACTCGGAGAGACTCGCCGTTCGGCACACCACTCGGAGAGACTCGCCGTTCGGCACACCACTCGGAGAGACTCGCCGTTCGGCACACCACTCGGAGAGACTCGCCGTTCGGCACACCACTCGGAGAGACTCGCCGTTCGGCACACCACTCGGAGAGACTCGCCGTTCCGCACACCACTCAGAGAGACTCGCCGTTCGGCACACCATTCAGAGAGAGTCGCCATTCGGCAAACCACTCAGAGAGACTCGCCATTCGGCACACCACTCAGAGAGAGTCGCCGTTCGGCACACCACTCAGAGAGAGTCGCCGTTCGGCACACCACTCCGAGAGACTCGACGTTCGGCACACCACTCCGAGAGACTCACGGTTGGGAACACCACTCCGAGAGACTCACGGTTGGGCACACCACTCCGAGAGACTCACGGTTGGGCACACCACTCCGAGAGACTCACGGTTGAGCACACAACTTAGAGAGACTCACTACCATTTTACTTCTCAGGAATATGTCAAAAATACAACTTGCAGGCTACACACAACCTTTCTTCTGTCTAAAGCACCCGTAAATATCTCAAACCTATCTACATATATTCCCTTTTTGTACTTTTTCTCTTTTTGGATACATAACATTGACCTATCTCATATATGATATACTTAAAGAAAGACACACAAATATACATATACCTAGTGTGTATGTGTATCTATCTATATAGATATATACAATGTCACTGTTACTTTCATGTAAAATATTCAAGGTTATGTTTATTTACGCTCATTTTAATTTCATATGCGCTGCTACAGTATGTATTTATGCATGTATGTATATCTTTATATATAGTACAATAAGTGCAACAAGTAAAATCAGACAAGAGGAAAGGAAATCTCTGCCCCGAAGAGCGTACAATCTAAGCCGAGTGACAGAATTCCAGTGGTGGCTACATTAAATTGTTGAAGAAAAGGGTAGTCCAGCTTTAAGGTATTTTTGTATTTCCTGATCAATGGGAAGCACAAAGCCAGAGGTGGTAGAAATGTCATGACCTTCTAAGAAATGAAAATGGCAACAAGTGACATATTATATTGTTAGCCATTTATACAAATAGAATGTAAAGATCCCTAAAAGATACAGTGCACGTTTGAAAAGGTCGGATTCTGCATTCCATAATTAAATTGCACCTGCATCCATCTCAGACTTAATCCTGCATCTATCTAGAACCGTACACATCATAAATATATTCTGGCATCTCTACAGCGCTCACCTTGTGCTTCCATGTCAAGGTTGAGATACCGGTATGGGTCTCTGGAGCTTGGCACTACATACACTGGAATCTTAATCTTTCAACTGAAACATTTCTCGTTATATACGGTTGTCCAGATTGCACTGCTCACAAAGCAAGTATTAACCCGCTAACTGCCAGAGGTAGGGAAGGGAATAATTGTCTTGTGAGATATTTAAGGAGCGTTCCTTCCTGGAATGGGACATTTCGTCACGGCTGTGTCACTGTGACCAAAGTGACTGCCGGACCCTCTGCCGCCACTGACCCGCTGCTGAAACCTCAGCCGCCGGCCGCTTCTAAAGTAGATTTTACTTGTTAGGGTAGGGGATTATTTTAAGGTGTTTCAGCAGTTAGGGCAGGGGGGTTAATTTAAGGCGTTTTAGCGGTTAGGTAGGGGGTTCATTTAAGGGGTTTTAGTGGTTAGGATAAAGGGGTTACGGTAAGGGTTTAGGGTAGAGGGGTTTAGGGTAAGGGCTCAGGGTAGGTGGTTTTAGGGTAATGGCTTAGGGTAGGGGATTTTAGGGTAAGGACTTAGGGTAGGGGGTTTTAGGGTAAAGGTTAAGCTTAGGCACAAACCTTAGCGGTGAAGTGACCCGGTGGCGGGGTGAGTTGCGGCAAAACACTAGCGGTCATTTGGTCACAGCAAAACAGCCGCAATCAAATGTCCTAGACCGTTTCTTCCTAGGGTCACTTTATAAACATTAGTTATGAAGCAGAAGGTCTCGGAACGGAACCACTTTAATTTCAGCTCTGGAGACCCCTTGCTTCCTGGCATACTTCCCCCCTTAGGTGCTGTATTCAATAGGAGCTGCAAGGGATGACATCACAGCTTGCTATTGGCCATATTCTGGGAGAGATTTAAACCTCCATTTCTTTTCCCTTCAGGGGATGGTTCTGGGGGCAGCTTCCAGGGGTATCTTGAGAACCAGGCGGTCCCTGGAGCTGAAAATAACGGGTTTCAGCTCCGAAGATCACCTGCATCCCACCTATAAAAAAAAAAAACACCATTCATTTCAGATCGTGTACTCCGCTGTTATTATCGCAGTGTATTGACGGTAAGCCAGGGGGGGGCAACTCCAGTTATCAGGGGCCACCAACGGGTCAGGTTTTCAAGATATCCCTGCTTCAGCATAGGTGGCTCCATCAGTGGCAAAGTCAACTGAGCCACTGATTGGGCCTCCTGTGTTGAAGCAGGGATATCCTGAAAACCTGACCCGTTGGTGGCCCTTGAGAACTGGAGTTGCCCCCCCTGCTGTAAGCGAGATACAAAAAGATTGAGCCCAGGCAGAAAAAATGAATATGCACCACAAATCTTCAATGGTTTCTAAACTTGTGGAAATCTGTCAGCGTTTCATACTGTAGCATAGCTTAGCCTTGCCCTACTATCCGTGCTCCTACTCCTGACGATGCCGTCATTCAGAACGGCGAAACGCGTAGAGCGTGACCCTACAAACGAGAGGGAGAGAGACTGCTGGGAATCCCGTGACGTCATCTTCAAATCGGCTGCAATACCGGAAGTGACGTGTCGGCTCCAATACCGGAAGTGATGCGTCGGCTCCAGGCAGTGATGCACCATGGCGGCTTGAAGCAGCAAAGACGGCGTGATGTGATGTTTTGATCACCAACGTTCTATGCTGTGATCCCATTGGGATCTTGTAAGCCTCCACTTTTATTGTTTTTGGATAAATTGTGAGATTTTACCTTGGCTCCGTGTATGTCTCTCTCTTTAGAGATTACACCTCCTCCATATAGCCTCCATCTGTGGCCCTCTAGTCTGTTATTTTTCAGCTATAGAGGTGCTCTTTTGGGAGCTCCATTTGTTTCATATTGCTACAGTGTTGCACTATGTATTTTATTTCTTTTTAAGGTACCTACGCCCCCCTGGTTCTTCTTTGCCCTACTATCCGTGCTGCCTGCTCCTCTGTGTGCCAGTTACACCAGTAAACCTCTAGCAGTCTGTCTCGCATTCCTGAAGCAGTGTGCTCAGGCTTTGCTTTACTGTATTTGCTTTGCAGGTGCACCCAGCTTCACACGCGTAAAAGAGGACGAGATGAAACAACTTTAATATTGCCGAGGATCTATTGAGGCAGAACAATTGTGCTTCAAGAATGTAATAGATTGCAATGTATTTCGAGCAAATTACATGTAACAGGCACCTGGCGTAAAGTATTAGAAGTATTTTTATGAGCGTATCACCAAGCCCTTCATCTGACAACTCATATAAAAAGCTGCAATTTTGGATATTCTATTAAAAAAAAAAAAAACATTTTTTTTTATACTAACAGTTATTTTCTCATACACAGTTTTAGAAAGCTCAAAACCCAAACCCACTGCATTACATATGTATTAGTTTGTACGCGTTGGAGTGATACTGACCTAATGCTGCTGGCTACAGTGTTGCATAGTTTCCTGTTTTCTCTATGCAGTGGAAGCAATACAAAAGACGGTACAAAGTCGGTAGTGTAGGACCTGCTGATGGGGTCATACCGTGACGTGGTTAGAGCTTTGAAATGTTTTGGCCAAACAATTTAACTAAATTACCCATATTTATGAGAAGGACAAATAGGGAAAACTGATAGTAATGTATTAAGTAATTTGTTATATTGGATGTAGCATTGGGGCTTTTCTGTCTGTTGTTGTATATAGTTATTTTCTACCCCAATTGGAAACTATATATCACACACACACACACACACACACACACACACACACACACACACACACACACACACACACACACACACACACACACACACACACACTTGGTCCTCGCTTACCGACGTCCCGGTTTCCGACGGATCTTATCTTGCATTAAATGGGGTATGGATGGAAGCAGAATTCTGCGACCGTGTGGTAAGACCACACCTTGAATATGAAGTGCCATTTTGGACACCACTCCATAAAAAAGGCATTATGGAACTAGAAAAAGTGCAAAGAAGAACCACCAAATTAATAAAGGGGGTGGAAAATCGGACGTATGAGGAGAGGCTAGCTCAATTGGACTTGTTTACATTAGAAAATAGGTGTCTAAGAGGGGATAGAATAATTACATACAAATAAATTCAATATTAATACAAAAATAACTAATTATCCCAAATGACACGGAGTCATCCCTTAAGACTAGAAGATTTCACCAGCAACACAGTAAACATGGGAAGGATGTTGATCCAGGGCGTAATGTGATTGCTTTTATTTGGAGTCAGGAAGGAATACATTTTTTTTCCTTATGAGACGTCATCATTGGATTATGTGTCACTGGGGCCTCTTGTTTGCCTACCTCTGGATTAATATACTGCAAATGCAAATGCAGGATAAAGTATCTTTCGTTTAAAATGTAACACAGGTTGAACTCGAGGGACATATGTCTTTTTCCAACCTTATGTACTATGTAACTTCATGCAGCTCCCAGATCCGCCAGCCAGCTCAGCACTACCGGCCTACTCACTTGTTGCCTACTCAGCGGGCCCATAGAGAGCTACCCATATGCGTTACGAGGAGGATTCCTCTTCGTCAGGGGTTGTAACGCTCTACTGGCAAAAGCATCATTATAAATCCTATTGTTACCATGACAACCGCGCATCTGATACTACTCTATGGAGTTTGCGCTGTTTCTGTTTTTCCTCGTTTAGTACTTTTAAGGATTTGAGTGAAGTCCTTTGTATGTCAGGAAGCAGCATATCCAGATGACCGGATTGTGTGTTGTCCTTTTAGCTACAGGTGAGCAACTGTCCCTAAAAAGGTTATTTTTTTCCCCGTCTCATTTCATCTATTTTTGTGGTCTTGGTGCATATGGCTTTTTTTTAATTAACTGTTTTATTTAGTATATTTTCAAAAGATGTGGGGCAGGGAGGAGGACAGAAAATAAATAAAAAGGGGGCGTGGGGAGGTCGGGGAAAGGGACATAGTACAATCCATTTATTCAATTCCATTCAATTTTATGTACATCTTTTTTGGTAGTCAGTGATTTAGGTGCAGGGCCAGGATATAGTGCATTACACTATATTACAATCCAATACAAGGGCCAATGTGAGATACAAGAGCACATTCGTTATAGAGGAATGTGTGTAGCCTCCACGGCCAAATTACCTTTAGGCCTCGTCTATGTTGCCTGCGTGCTTGCGGAAGCGCGCTGACGCACGCTCCCGCTCAGCACTGAGCCCCTACAGCCGCAATTAGAGCGGCTTTAGTAGGGGCTCACCTGCGCTTCCGCGTGCTTGCGGAAGCGCAGGTCTTGGGGGAATTTAAAATTCCCCCGTTTGCCGGCGAGACAGCCGGTCACGTGAGCGGTTCGCCCAATGAGGGCGAACCAGCTCCGTGACGTCACTGGCCCGCCCCCGGCCAGTGACGCGCCTGCCCCCGGACCGCCCCCTGACGGCTGCTGAGAGCGCTTGCGGTAAGCAACCGCAAGGCCAGGGAAAGCACTCGCTTTCCCTGAGCCTCAGCACGCCTCAGCACGCCAGCGGTAAGCGTGTCCGAGGCCTTAGAATCCAACCTTAAGGTATTTTGAGGTTTCCCAGGGAATCCAAATCTCGTTAAGTTTATCCAAAGACCCATTCAGCAAACTTGTAAGCCGTTCCATGAGATTAGCCTCTATACATTTTTTGTAAAATCATGGTCATATGAGGAACCTCCCGATATGGCTTTTTAAACAAGTATATATGTTTTCTATAGTATGTATATTTTATTTTACACGGATCCATTGTATATATTTATTTGGGGATGGATTTTATCCCTTTTTGGCAACAAAATAATTGGCTATCAATGTAAAATTAATTACCCAAGGTCACAAGGAGGCGTTCAACCCGGCGTCCCCCACTACAAAGGCTGTGACATTACCACTGTGCTACTCTTCAGCCTAGGTACATTCTCTTCACTTCCTCTAAGCCAAAGAAATTAAGACAAAATTCACCTATGCAAGGCAGCAGCTGTGACATTGTAACAGTGAAATATCACCACAGCTTCACCTTCAGGTTACAAGCTGCCAGGTTCTTATTCACGCAGAATTTATTGTAGTCAGAACATTTGAAGTGTGATTTCAAAAAACAAACAGCACATACATACTAACGGAGCAGTACAAGTCTGCGTTTTTGATTTAAAATTAAAAAAAAAATATATATATATATATAGGATTAAAGCAGGTGGTCTCCGGAGCTGAACCCCATTCATTTAAACTCTGGTGACCCCCTGCTTCCCGAGATACTTACCTCCGTAGGGGGTGCCGGTATCTCCTGCAGGTTTAAAGCCCCCCGGTCACGCGGGCTAAAAGGACGCAGCAAGGGATGACGACACGGCTTCCTTTTGGCCCGTGTGACGCGGGAGCTTTGATACCGCCATTACATGAGCCACAGCTAGCCCAGCCGGAGTGGCTACCGGCACCCCCTACAGAGGTAAGGATGGTGTCCCCAAAGCTGAAATTAATGGAGTTCAGCTCCGGAAACAACCTGCTTCAATCCTATTTAAAATGAAAAAAAAAAAAAAAAACGCAGGAAGTTACCCTATCAAAACAAACACGTTTTTCATTTGCCAGCTTTCTGTGTGCAACTCCTCCAGAATAAATCAGAGAGGATTAGCCAGCTGCTTTGCAGGGGAGGGGAGCACACTGCATGTCTGGCTAACATTCCATACATACCCCACTGCATCTCCCTCACCCTCTTCCTGCTGCACAAGTCACAAGCCTGCTGCTTTCCACCCCAGAAAGGAAAGATTATACGGGGAAATAATACACAGATCTACCTATAAATCTACTTCAACTAAAAAGGATTTTGTATAATATACAAGTTCTGAATATTATCAGTGTGACGAATCCTGGTATAATCAGAGTCATTTGTACTGTTGTAAAACAGAAGTGTCATTTTAACAAGTCCATAGCAGTGTCCTATTGTTGTTTGCTTATAAGATGCCAACGTGCTCTGCAGCACAGTACAATGGAAGTCAAAGACAATGTAAGAACATATAACAATGGGCATGTGTGCTGATGCAGTAGGAGGTGAAGAATGTTCTGCTGTAGGGAGCTTGCATTCATCTGTAGTGATTCTATGAATACCGAGGCAGACACAGATAAACCTCAAAGCCCAGGGAAAGTGCAAGATTTTAAAAAAAAAGGTCTCGATTATGATATGCTCGGTAACCCTTCTGAAAGTGATGTGACCTCCTTACCCAGCTCCAAAGGAGGTCACATCAGATTGACTATATACAGTGGCGTTGCTCGGTCTCATACCTTTTCAGGGTGCTGGGTAGGTGCAGGCTGGGTGTGAATAAGCAGATTAAAAAAGGGTGGGTGCCGCCCCCCCCCCCCCGTCGGATCTTCAGATCTTCAGCTCTTCACTGCAAGCACAACCGCAGACCACAGATCGCGGCTGAAACGGGTGCACACGCCGCCAGGCGCTCCGGCGTGCATGCAGCCATGAACACTGAGGCCGTAGCCTTACTCTTATCTTCATCCCCTGGTAGCTCTCACACCTACACTGGAGAGGTACTTATACTTGTTACCCGTAGTAAGGGACACACCTGCAGTTAGTAATGACCCCATAACGACTGGGCCTTTCAGGCAAACACTTCGGGCTTTAGGTTTAGCAACCCGCGACTATGTACTGCATACTTCTTCCATACCTATGTGATCAGGATTACACTAGGGACCTTATGGTTGGGCTGGTACACACACACTCCGGAGTTAATATGCAGAGAACTCCTTCCTAAAGCATACTTCCTTCTTTTCAATAGTGAGAACAATTTTGGATCCTTTCTACTGGTGCTTACTTAAAGGGCACGTTTTTAACTGATACCATAAACATACTTGAAAACGAGAGGTAACTCTCAATGTATTACTTCTCCTGGTAAAATATTTTATAAATAAATAAAATAAACAGTGACGGGACATGTCTTAATACGGTACACATAAACCTATTTACAGGGCTCACAGTGAGGACCCCAGTCAGAACCCTAAAGAACCTATTTCTAGAACATTGGCCGGAGCTATATATACACCTATCTATCTCCCTATAGTAACATCACTGGTCACAAGACACTATATCCAATAGGGTCTTTTTTTTGGTTATCATTTAAATAAATAATCCATTAGTTCTTACATATAGCAAATGTCCACTATAAGCATTTCACCACTATTTGAGGAAGGAAGGAGTGGCATACCCCTAATAGCAGCAATCCCTCCCCAGATGCCTATATGAAGTTAGCTCATATAATGCTGGTATCTTTCCCCATGAGCATGTCCTGCTCTTAAACCCTCCCCCCCCCAAAAAAAAACAAAAGTTTTTCTAGTGTTAAAAAAAAATACTCTTAAATTCTAGTTTATGAGGTCACCATGGTAACCTTAAAATGACCATGGGCTCTGGGGAAAGCTTCATTTTAATTTCCCGGACGCCTAATATTACAAACCCCCTAAATGAAGCATTAGATTACGTGAAAGTGGCGTTGGAAAGGGCAAAAAGATCTTATAAAGCAAGTAAAAAATAAAACGCTGATCATCGAAGCCTGCGTCTTTACTCGTGCCCACGTCTCCGTTTTCCACACATTTCTGTTCTAATGAAAAAAGAAACTCAATGGAACAGACACCAATCAACCTAATGGGACCGCACTGGCTATAACACACATTGGTACACATCGTACACTTTTTCCGGCATTTAATTGTTGGAGGACTTCATCCATTTCAATGAAAACGTTCACAAAGAGGCACACTGCATATGCTTGTGGAATTACTGTGTCGTTCTCTCCTCCCAGTAGGTCAGCTGGGTACCATTTTTTATCATAGATGTCAAGGCAAAGTGGCAGTCACATGAATAAATTAGGCTAACTGCATATTTCCAACATGGGGTTGAATGAGATAAATATGAATGAACATTTACCCAGGAGTGATGCTGTTAAATAAATACGGGAAGGGAATACTTATTAGGTGAGATGTGCCAGAGACAGGGACTGCAGTAAATACTCTACAGCAGAATATGTTGAAGATAAAGGAGTTCACGCTTCATTAAACTGTAATTTAGACCTCACTCGCTGTGCTTCATTCATACAACAAGGACACTGCTAAAATGACAGAAAGAATTAAGTGATAATACTGCGCAGTAAATGAACACATGGAGAAGTGGGGAGGGAAATTCCTTAGATCCCTTTTCGACATGGTGAAAGAGTCTCCTGATAAGCAGACACTGTCGGTCAGTGTGTAAAATAATTTTGACATTCTGATTATTAGGGGGGGGGAGGGAGGGGGAACATAGCAAATGAAAATTAATCTCTGCTAACATGGCAACTTGCTTTAGTATACAATGGTAAGCCATTGTCTCTGAAGTGATGGATGGCGATATAATATCACCAGAGAAGTGGAACAAAGAATGCCATTTGAGGGCTCTGGACTACCCCCAAATAACAGTAAATATATATATACCCTATTTCCTCGATTCTAAGACGCACCTTTTTTACGATTTTCAAATGTCTGCAATCGGTGTGCGTCTTAGAATCGATGTATTCATTTTTTTTTAAAAGTGTCCACAGTACTAACCCCCTCTTTTCACTTACCATGTTTCAGGAGAGGTCCCATGTCAACAGAGGATGTGGTGGGTGGCGGCAGCAGGTGAGGTCCCACGTCTGCAGATGGTTAAAGATGGACAGCGAGCGGGAGTGCGGCGGCGGCAGGACAGGTTCCAAGTCTGCAGGTGAATGAAGATAATAAGACAGCGGGTGTGCGGTAGCAGGAGATCTGAGCAGGAGCAGAGCAGCATAGTGGAACAGCTGGGGATGGTCAACTTCCGGTGATACAGTGTGCTCATTCCCAGATGTTCCCCTATGCCTTGTTCTGCTCCTTTTCGGCTCTCCTGCTATTATGATCTCCTGCCGCTGCCACCACCCGCTGTCTTCTTATCTTCATTCACCTGCAGACATGGGACCTGTCCAGCCGCAGTCCCGCCCGCTGTCCATCTTCAACCATCTGCAGACGTGTGACCTGTCCTGTAGCCGCTGCCCGCTTCATCCTCTGCTGACGTGGAACCTCTCCTGAAACATGTTAAGTGAGAAGTAATTTTCCTCGATTGTAAATGCCAAATCGATGGTGCATCTTACAGTCGAAGGCGTCTTACAATCGAGGAAATACGGTATATATATATTGTGACAAACGGCTTACTCCGGGGCTCCGCCGTCTGTCCAGGACTGTTAGAACACGGTCTTTTAGGGTAGGTTAAATGACGAGGCGTAACGTGCTGTTCCTTTAAACAGGCTACTGCCTGGTTTATTCAGTCCCAGGCACTGAGACTGCCACACTGCATACAAAAGAAACACAAGCAAAACAAAAGCCTGCTCACCTGAGCAATAACTTAACTGAGGTTTACCCTAACTGGGATTGGGGTGGCTTATCCGCTTCCAACAAACCAAAATAAGGAACTTTGCAATTTGATAAAGGTACAAAATGATTTAACCTGTTTGGGGAGAGGCTTTTCCGCTCTCTGCTTCCAGCAGCCTTCCTGCCTCCAGTCTCTTGGGGAGAGGTGAGAGGAACCAGGAAATCAGCCTTACATACCTGATTTCCACCTAGCAGGACAGGTGACAGAAAATCAGGCAGCAGACAAACTCTGGTCTGGATCCCTCACCCCTCAGTTCCAGCACTTGCCAAACTGTGGGATGGAGTGCATGCATTCTAAGGCTGCACTTTCTAGCCTAAACAGGATAGAAGCTGTTCAGTATCCTGGGAGCCCTATATATGGAATTTATTACCATCCCCTGGTTTCTGTCACAATATATATATATATATATATATAATCAAAAAAAAAAAAAAAAAATAGATGACAGTGTCCAAGAGACACTGTTTTGAAGTAATCCTTGCTTCATTCATTGTAACATCGCCGGAAGAAGAGATCAGTGTATCTCGAAAGCTCGCACAAATAAAAGCATTTCGTTAGCCACAGAACGGTACCGTCTATTCATTTTTTGATTATATATATATATATATATATATATATATATATATATATATATATATATATTAGAAAAAGGGGAAGTTAAAGCACACCAAATATACAAAAAAATTAGCTCACAATTGACAAGTGCACACGCCATAGATAGTATAGAAAAACGATACTTCACCAAAATTAAATGACCGGGGAAGGAGAGACAGCCCTGAGATGCCTCTGAAGCGTTGGATACTGTGGATATGGATTAAATGACCTTTTTTTTATTTGAGTAAAGTATCTTTTTTTTTTTTTTTTTTTTAACATGTATAGAAAAAGATTTACAACTAGGTAATCATATTATCAGCACTGGACTCAAGAAAAATGCTTAAAGATGTTGATTCATCCATAACATGGTTACCCGACGTTTCGTCTCACAAAGGGAACACGCCCACACTCCGAAGTTCTTTGGAAAGATGATAATCGATTTATTACAGGATCAACGTTTTGTCCCCAATTTGGACCGAACTGAGATCAAAACATTGATCATGTGATACATTGATTTCCATATTTTAAAAGGCCTTCAGAGTGCTAGCCGTTCCTGCTGTTTAACTGATCCCTGTTTTGTACCTGGGCATGCTACTCATGTTTCTGTAACTGCTTTCAATTACATTTACATACATATATACACATGCACATACACCATGGGATGTAGTGGCACTCCACTAAAAGAATCAATAAGTGTCTGGGTGCATAGTGCAACAAAAATAAGTACAGATAGCAGGCACACCGGGTCTTGTATTAAAGAACAAAAATAATTTATTTGAACATATCAACGTTTCGATACAAGACACTCCATAGAGCGCTCATTTGCATGTAATTTCCCAGAATCCCTTGCTGCAATGAAGCACTGTATGCTGAGGCTGGGATCATACTGGGTGCGAGGGCGCTTCCGTACACGCTAAGTACAAATTGCAGGATCCTTAGAGACCGCCCCTAGTGCGCGCACGACAGAGCGTGATGGCACGACCACGTTTTGAAAAGACAAAGAATGTCGTGTCACGGGAGCGGTTCAGCCAATCACGGCGAACCAGCTCTGTGACATCATAGCCACATCTCCTCCCCCCTCCCCCCCATCGCCTGAATCAGTATGAGCAGAGATCGCTTGAGCGTCGGGCACGCTCTCAAGCACACAGTATGATCTTAGCCTAAGAGATAATGGGGAAAGGCAGGGCTGCAGACCTGTCTGAGATATGTGAATCTGCTCACAAGTGATATTTTTATTTACTGTACACTGTACGGTGCAGGTTTTGCTGTCACTTTTTTTTTTACCCATCATAACTTATTAAATGTGTGGTTGAAATATATACTGTTCATATATACAATTTTGTGATGTAGTCTGTTAAAAGGCTTTATATAAAGTGATTTCTACCTGTACGACCTTTAGGATTTAAAAAAATAGCTGCTAATTTCCCCAACCATCATTTCTGTACATAATGACATTCACAAAATTAGCAGAAAATGAGTTTTTAGACTACTGTATTGGTGCTTTGTTTTAGGAGCTCTAAAAAGAAACAAACAATCGCAAAGAGATCTAATAGAAGGTCCCAATGTTTAAAGAGCTGTGGTCTGTGGGAGTTCAATACGGCTGGCAAGTCTCAAGGATCCTGTAGGCCACTAGAAAGCCACAATGTCATCCATTGCTGCTTCCTTTTGGATGGCCCTTTAAATGTCTAGGGATAACACTGTAAGTACACCGGTAAATATCTCGGTAACCAGAGGTTCACCCGAGCTTAAAATTGAGCTGTTTAGCCTGGGGGAGAATTCCCCAGATCAAATCCTGTATATATAAAAAAAATATAATTAAGAAAAAGAAAAAAAGGTAGGTGAAATTGGCAGAATTTCTGCTTTGAGATGATAGAACGTTACACTCGTAAAAGATTAAAAAATATATATATGGCGATATCTCTTGCAGGGCTACGCATAAACAGAAGAAAGAACCGCTGAAAGAAGGCAAAGGGGGTCTATGATTAATGTAGAGAAGAACGAGTGTTTATATGCACTGCTCTGTATTTGGAAACAGCCTCGGCATATGTAATATATGTTATAAATTGCAGCAGATTAGGGTTCCTCCTTTTTGAGATTCTGGCAGTGCGAAGCATCTGAAAATTGGTAATTAAATGGTAGATCAATCCTTTTATTACGTCTTCAAGATATTTTGTCTACATCAGGGGTAGCCAACTCCAGTCCTCAAGGGCCACTATCAGGTTTTCCGGATATCCCTGCTTCAGCACAGGTGGCTCAATTTGACTGAGCCACTGATTGAGCCACCTGTGCTGAAGCAGGGATATCCTGAACACCCGACCTGTTGGTGACCCTTGAGGACTGTAGTTGGCCACCTATGGGCTACGCAAACATGGAAATGGTCAGACTTGGGCCAAGAGTTCTTATCTTGTGTCAAATTCTATGTTCCTGTGTTTGTAGCATACTGTACAGACAATACACAATATGGAGACAAACGGCTTCATTTAAAACTTGCTTTGCTGGCACATCCGTAGCACCAGAGCGCCATGAACAAGACAGCACCAGGATAACTCAAAACTTGTTTTGCAGTCGTATGGCCCGAGGCCCTCAACTCAGCCCTGATATCAGGTCAGGACGAGTAAGTCTCCTCTCTCCAGTTCTAATCGCAGCTCACTTACAGCTGAGGCCGCATGACATTCAGTAAACATCAGAAGGATTTCCAGCGTGTCAGCCCTCGTTAATGCCACTGAACGTCATTAGGGCTCTCAATTTACACAAAGTCAGTTAGGACCATGTTTATTAAGCAGTGCTATGCCACAACACACCTTCTGAAGTTGGAAGACACTTTATTGTCTTCTCTCTTGAATTGGCTATAAGGTGTCTATCAGCACAGTAAGGTAACGTATGGCGCAGCAGCACTTAATATGTATTGATAATAAATGACTGGGTTTCATTTATTATGTAGTATGTATATATGTTATGCAGCATTCACACACTTTCATTTGGATGTTTCGTACACATCCAGGCTAAGTTACTGCTTCTCACTGTGGAGTAGTGTGGCCTGCAGGCAATGTTGGGTTAATATGTTTTGCAGCGGTTATCCTTCTCACCTTATAACATGGTACATGTGTAGGGTGACCAGATTTTTAAAATGAAAAACCGGGACACTTAAAAAAATTATTAATAAAACAATGAACGTCACGCCCCCCCCGTTGCCATGACAACAAGACACCAACGTCAGGCGGTGACATGTTGCCATGACAATGTGGCATCAAGTGATGCCTCGTCACCATAATGCATCCCGTTGTCATGTCAACTTGGAAATCGCTGGAAGTCACTTCAGTTTGATTTTTCCAGTGACCACAGCATGACGTCAGCACTATAAGTGCAACCTTAGGCTGTGCTTATAGTGCCGGCGACGCGACGTCGCAGCAAAACAAATGTATTGTCGCCATCGCGTGCGCTTATAGTAAGCGCGACGCGACGCTGGCGGCAAAAATTTCTGAAGCCGGCCAAATTTGATTTTTCAGAGGCTGTCGCCACATGTAACAGCCTCTAAACCAATCAAAGACCTGGTCGCCCGCGACGTCGCCGGAAACCGAATTACAACTTTCGCTAGCGGCGACGGGTGACATCATCTGTCTCGCGCACTATAAGCGCGGCCATAGGTTAATTTCACACCTCATGTGCCACCTCCATTTCCCACCCTGTACCCATGAATTTCTCTCTCCCCTCCGTCTCACTCACTCTCCCCCCCTCCCGCCTCGCATGTATTTATCTCCCCTCCGTCTCACTCACTCTCCCCCCCTCCCGCCTCGCATGTATTTATCTCCCCTCCGTCTCACTCACTTTCCCCCCCTCCCGCCTCGCATGTATTTATCTCGCCTGTGTCTTACTCCCCCTCTCACTTGCCCCTACCTTACATCAATTACCACACTCTGCTCACACAATCCCCCCACAAAATACATACCAAAAACCCCGCAATACATAATAAAAATACCTGCCCCGCCAATACATATTAAAAAGACCCTCGCCGCCCTCATACATATTTTTTAAAAAATTGGGCCGCACAGGTAAAATCATCATCATCATCCCCATATACCCACCCCCCGCATCTCCCATCTTTCTCCCCCCTCCCCTGCATCTCCCATGTGTCCCCCTCCCCTGCATCTCCCATGTGTATCTCCCCCCACCCCTGCATCTCCCATGTGTATCTCCCCCCACCCCTGCATCTCCCATGTGTATCTCCCCCCACCCCTGCATCTCCCATGTGTATCTCCCCCCACCCCTGCATCTCCCATGTGTATCTCCCCCCACCCCTGCATCTCCCATGTGTATCTCCCCCCACCCCTGCATCTCCCATGTGTATCTCCCCCATGTGTATCTCCCCCCACCTGCATCTCCCATGTGTATCTCCCCCCCACCTGCATCTCCCATGTGTATCTCCCCCCACCCCTGCATCTCCCATGTGTATCTCCCCCCACCCCTGCATCTCCCATGTGTATCTCCCCCCACCCCTGCATCTCCCATGTGTATCTCCCCCCACCCCTGCATCTCCCATGTGTATCTCCCCCCACCTGCATCTCCCATGTGTATCTCCCCCCCACCTGCATCTCCCATGTGTATCTCCCCCCACCCCTGCATCTCCCATGTGTATCTCCCCCCACCCCTGCATCTCCCATGTGTATCTCCCCCCACCCCTGCATCTCCCATGTGTATCTCCCCCCACCCCTGCATCTCCCATGTGTATCTCCCCCCACCCCTGCATCTCCCATGTGTATCTCCCCCCACCCCTGCATCTCCCATGTGTATCTCCCCCCACCCCTGCATCTCCCATGTGTATCTCCCCCCACCCCTGCATCTCCCATGTGTATCTCCCCCCACCCCTGCATCTCCCATGTGTATCTCCCCCCACCCCTGCATCTCCCATGTGTATCTCCCCCCACCCCTGCATCTCCCATGTGTATCTCCCCCCACCCCTGCATCTCCCATGTGTATCTCCCCCCACCCCTGCATCTCCCATGTGTATCTCCCCCCACCCCTGCATCTCCCATGTGTATCTCCCCCCACCCCTGCATCTCCCATGTGTATCTCCCCCCACCCCTGCATCTCCCATGTGTATCTCCCCCCCACCCCCGCATCTCCCATGTGTATCTCCCCCCACCCCTGCATCTCCCATGTGTATCTCCCCCCACCCCTGCATCTCTCATGTGTATCTCCCCCCACCCCTGCATCTCCCATGTGTATCTCCCCCCACCCCTGCATCTCCCATGTGTATCTCCCCCCACCCCTGCATCTCCCATGTGTATCTCCCCCCACCTGCATCTCCCATGTGTATCTCCCCCCACCTGCATCTCCCATGTGTATCTCCCCCACCTGCATCTCCCATGTGTATCTCCCCCCACCTGCATCTCCCATGTGTATCTCCCCCCACCTGCATCTCCCATGTGTATCTCCCCCCACCTGCATCTCCCATGTGTATCTCCCCCCACCTGCATCTCCCATGTGTATCTCCCCCCACCTGCATCTCCCATGTGTCTCCCCCCCTCCTATCTCCCATGTGTCTCCCCCCCCTGCATCTCCCATTTCCCCCACCCCCCTGCATCTCCCCCCCCCTGCATCTCCCCCCCCCTGCATCTCCCCCATATGCCTACCTCAGGCGGCTGGGGTTCGGCGGAGGTGGCTGCGGAGGCGGGTTCAGGTAGGAGGCGGCAAGCTCTGGCACGCGCTCACTAACAGTAGGCACCGGAGGTGCCGCACTGCTAGCGAGCGGCTGGGGTGCCGGTCCGGAGGGAGGGACAGCCAGGGACCGGGGGGAGTGCCGGGACCGGAAGGAGAGCCGGGGACCGGGGGGGGAGAGCCGGGGACCGGGGGGGGAGGGCCGGGACCGGAAGGAGGACCGAGGGGGAGGGCCAGAGTGCCGGGGACCAGGGGGAGTGCCGGGACCGAAGGGCGAACCGGTGACCCAGGGCCGGAGTGCTGGGGGGAGGGAGAGCCGGGGAGAGCGTGCAGACAGACGGTCGCCCCTGCGACTGCTTTTTTTGGCAAAGTCCTGCCCCCGCATCCTCTTACCTTAAGCCAATCCCCTGCGGCCCGGTATTCAAAGCCCCGCCCCCGCATCCTCCATCCAATCCCCTGCTGCCCGGCGGCATTCTATGTCCCGCCCCCGGCATTCTCCTTCATTCAGTCCCGCATTCACACACACACACATAGAAAATACTTACCGGCCGCCGCATTCGCAATACCGGGACCAGGGACAAAAACCGGGACGACTTAAAACCGGGACAGGACACAAAAAAACGGGACTGTCCCGGTAAAACCGGTACGAATGGTCACCCTATAACATGTGTCATTCAATTCTTGCACATACTGCACTTTTCTAACCTTTACTCCTTTATATGTTTTTAAATCCACTTCTTGTTTGAAAAGGGCAGACCTCGTCTCACAAGCAAAATATATATATATATATATATATACACACACACACACACACACACACACACATATCTGTACCTGTTAGGAGGGAGAAGGGGGAGCCCTTGTACGTAATCTGTGGTCCCCCAACTTTCGAGACATGCCCAACAGCAGTTTTTTTGGTGGTGGTGTTGCTGGTTTTGATACAGGAAAAATAGACAAATATCGATACAAGGTCGCGTGACATTTCAACTTTATACTGACCGCCAGAGAAAGCACTGACCCGGCTGCTATTTTGTGTCCACCAGCAAGTATGTGCACCATGTAATATATCCCTAACTCATCCTACTAACACACCCCAAGTCGCAAGCTGGGGCAGACGTGGAAACATTGGAGCAAAGTACTTCTATACATAGGTGCAGGATGAAAATGCCTCGGTATTGATCCATAGACCAAGTCCCAGACATACACTCCTGATCTCATCCACGCCTCCCTTCCATCTCTTCCCCTGTAAATGGTGTTAACCTTCTGATTTAATACTGACTAACCTTAAAGCTCGCCCCACAAACCAAGCATCCCAATAGCCTGCACTCGTGGCTATTCTCCCACGCTCAGTCACTCCTACCACCCATTGTGGCCAAGCACTGCCATCTATTGCACTTATTCCCTCACACGCTGTCTCTGTAAGGCTGGGGCCATGGTGCCTTCACCTGTGCAGAGGCATGTGCGTGGCCGTGACGTCACCTGCGTGAAGCGGTTGCGTTTTGCGGCCAGTGGAGATGTGCCATGCTGCACCGTAAGGGGCGTGCCTAGGGGCGTCACGGAGCTGCACTCACGTGACCGGCCTATCTCGCCAAGAAATCAGTTTCAACTGATTTCTTGTGCAACGCGCGCCCGCACGCCGCATGGACGCAATCACTGCGTTAAGGCAATCTGATCGCTCAGCGTCCTGACGCCTCCGCACAGTCTGTGGCACCATGCCCCCAGCCTAAGTCTCCCATCATGCCACTTAGATTGTAAGCTCTTCGGGGCAGGGATTTCGTTTTCTATTGTCTGATTTTACTGCGCTTATTGTATTATTATAATTCCCCGTACTGTATTCTTTGTGAAGCGCTGAATACACTTTTGGCGCTTTATAAATAAAGACATACATACATAGACACCAATGTGTGCGCGTGATTTGCTCCTATTTGGCCCTGCTTACATTTCTGAGGGATACTGGGCTGACGAGGATATTTGGTCATTCTCCCCCCACTCTAGATTTCAACAAGAAGCTCTGAGTTCCCTTCCAGCTCTTCTGTGCTGCTGGCAAACTGGTTCATTGACTTGCAATGTCTTTCCATGACTGTAATTTTCCACCAGAGATTAATCCCATCAGCACAAAACAAGTTTCTTAAATATACCATGTGTGAGCCAGATATGGCACCACTGAGGCAGGATCCCAGTATATATCCTACTTCCCATAAGAGCTCTGTGCCTGGTCCCAAAATGAAGCCCCTACATACAGTCCACAGTATATCCCGGAATGTGTGTCTGAGGCTGCGGTCCCAGTGACTGCTACAGCGCACGCTGTTCGTTCAACCTCCGCTCCCCCAGTCAGGCCGGTCCCAGTTAGTACCCTGTCGCGCACCTTTCCCCAGTGGTGCACGACAGGTTTTCAGGCAGGTGACGGACGTCCAGTCGCAAACCTTCCCTCAGACCGCAGATTGCGGTGTAGCGCTGTGTACGCGCCGCCCCCCCCGCCGGGCGCGCGTGCCAGAGTGCTGACTGGGGACCCACCCTGAAGCAAGAAACTTCACTGAAAATCTCCTAACACGTCACACAGACGGTAAGGGAAAGTATAAGGGATCTTTTACATGTTGCACATTTCAATTGCCCCAAACTATTACCCCAATTAGGTGTACAGGAACTACATTTTCACTACTCTTATTGAATGTGCTGTGAAGCCGCCTCCTCGCTGTCAGTGATGTTGGTTTATGCACAGCTTTGCTAGGAAAATGTGAGTTACTTGTATGTCTTCCTCTTCCATTGACTTGCATTGAGCGGATAGAACTTGTTCTAGGGACATTAGTAGAAACATTGTATTGAATTACCCAGAGATGGCTGGTGAGCAGACGGATTCAGTCCGTCTTGCACCTTGTGAAGCTCTTCCATTTCATGAAGACAAACAAGGATAGGTGTAGGGCAGCATATCAATAAAAGTAAAATACTAAATAAAAACAACATTTAGGCTCATATTGCCTAAGTAGTACTATGTTATAAGACCCCTTCGGCGCCAGATGCCACTTTATGATCCAAACGAATGGGCCATAAGATGTTCTGGCATAGCACTGCATAGTTATATGGGCCACAATGTATATGAATGGAGGAAGGGTCAGGCAGCACAACATTGGTATATAGTATAGACGGCACATGAAGTGGTTAGGTGTACGGGAATAATGGCCTTTCCCTATGAGTCTGGAATAGTGGTCAAGAGGATTGCTGCATTCTCTAAAATGCAAAGTAGTCAATAATAGTGAAAATAGGAGAAGTGTATTTACACAATGTGTATAGATCATAAAATTCCACATCAAATATTACAAACCAATGTCAGTCTTGTAAAAAGTAAAGCTATAAGAATCGCATAGAGCAGGGGTGGGCAACTCCAGTCCTCAATGGCTACCAACAGGCCAGGTATTAGGGATATCCCTTCTTCAGCACAAATGGCTCAATCAGTGGCGCAGTCTGCTGAAACAAGGTAATCCCTAATACCTAGCCTGTTGGTGGCCATTGAGAACTGGAGTTACCCACCCCTGGCGTAGAGCGTCCCCATCACCTGAAGGGAAAACTCACAAAACAGGAGGGCTAGAGAAAAAGCAGGTCAGCGCTCCCCAGGACACATCAGTCTCTATTACAAGAATCCTCAATCAGGAAAAAAGCAATATTGTGTATGGCAGCAATGTAATCAGCAGCCTGTGTTCAATTTAATGTGAGCCCTTCTACACACAAGCTGATAGTTAGAGACAGAGGCACAGGAGTACTGATCCTCAATAAAAAACCCTGACTAGATAGAATAATATTGCTATCAAACAGCATCTGTGTATGGTGCGTGTATCTGGTGTGTGTGTATCTGGTGTGTGCATCTGTGTGTGGTGCATGTATCTGGTGTGTGTGTATCTGGTGTGTGCATCTGTGTGTGGTGCTTGTATCTGGTGTATCTGTGAATGGTGCATGTATCTTGTGTGTGTGCATGTGTGTGTATCTGTGTATGGTGCGTGTATCTGGTGTGCGCATCTGTGTGTGGTGCGTGTATCTGGTGTGCGACTCTGTGTATGGTGTGTGTATCTGATGTGCGAAACTGTATGTTGTATGTGTATCTGGCGTGCGACTCTGTGTGTGGTGTGTGTGTGTGTGTCTGTGTGTGTATCTGGCGTGTGACTCTGTGTATGGTGTGTGTGTGTGTGTCTGTGTGTGTATCTGGTGTGCGCCTCTGTGTGTGGTGTGCGCCTCTGTGTGTGGTGTGTGTGTGTATCTGGTGTGCGCCTCTGTGTATGGTGTGTGTGTGTATCTGGTGTGCGCCTCTGTGCGTGGTGTATGTGTATGGTGTGTGTGACTCTGGTGTGTGTGTGTATCTGGTGTGCGCCTCTGTGTATATGTTGTGTGCGTGTATCTGGTGGGCGCATCTGTGTGTGTTGTGTGTGTATCTGTTGTGCGCCTCTGTGTGCGGTGCATGTATCTGGTGTGTGGGCCGCCTGGTTCTGGGGCCTGTTTGTTGGGCTCACCCCCCGGACTGAAATCCTTTGCACAAACGCGGACTCCAGAACCCAGGGAGCGGTGTATCTGGTCTCCATGGCAACGCCAGGTCCCCTCTGACTTGCTGTAGTTTTGTGATGATGTCATCATGTAAGCACTCTATCCAAAACCCCTGTTGGAAGCAGAACATGTGTAGACACAGGAGGACATTGTAACAAACACCCCAGACTGCAAAGATCCCCAACAGAGCTCGTGGGGATTTTGACTTTAATCTGACCCTTGATTGCGGGGGTATTTTGAAGTGAATTCTCCTCTCACAAGGGAAGTACCGCAAACGTTTGGGTTGGTGTGAGTGGCCAGGAGAAGGGCCTTTTTGTCTTAAAAACGTCCCCCAACCCCTGTATATCTCTATATGAGAGAGAAAGAACTGTTTGACAAGAATATTTTTTTGACTCGTGTCAGCTTATTTTTTATTGATGATAAATACCTTTTTATTTTTTGCTATTAGTTGTATTTATTCTTCCCTCCTGTGCCTCTGTCCGTAACTATCAGAACTAAGTAAAAGAGCTCACCCTATATTGAACACAGGCTGCTAACTACATTGCTGTATACAGAATATATGATTGTGTTTTCTGATGGAGGATTCTTGTAGTAGAGACTGATGTGTCCTGGGGTGCTCTGACCTGCTTTTTCTCTAGCTCTCCTGTTTTGTGAGTTTTCCCTTTGGCTGATGGGAATTCTCTGTCAGGGGTGTTCAACACCAGTCCTCAAGCCCTCCCATAAGAAGTCAGGTTTTCAGGATATCCCTGCTTGAGCACAGGTGGCTCAATCAGTCCCTGCTTCAGCTCAAGGATAGAGAGAGGAAGGGATAACAGAGCACTACTCATAGACATCCATGGTTAAGAAAAAACGAGGAAAAGTGCATATTCCATAAAAATTCAATTATTTATTGGTCATATGAAAAAGGATAGCTATGGTGTCGCCCTACCAACGCGTTTCACACCTAAGCGCTTTGGCAAGGTATTGTTAGCCCTTCCTCTCTTTATCCTTGATCTACCACAACGGAGGCACACTAAGAACCTTTGGAACCAGGGACATACACGTGGACGTTGCAACATACCAGTGAGTTTATTTGCTTTGTGTGTTCCCAGTTTATTATTGGGCTTTAGGTATGTTATGAGTGATTCTACATGCTACGGTTTCTGGACTGTCTTTATACATCACCTTCATTAAGTGTTAGTTTGCCGAACCAGTATGCTACACCGAGTACCTGTCCAATATCTTTTGAATACACTCCCACGGTTCGCTATATGAGAGCATCTTTTTACAAATCTTTTATGTGTCTGTATATTGGTCCTTAGCACCCCGCAAGTTCTTTATTGTGTCTCGCTTCAGCTCAGGTGGCTCAATCAGAGGCTCAGTCTTGGGCTGCGTCCCCGCTGGCATTGACCGCGCTCATGCTTGAGAGTGGTGTCGTCACCAACTCTCTAAGCATGAGCACCCGGTGTCCTGTCTATTTCGGGGGGGGGGGGGGGCATTGGGGAAATGTTGAGCGCGCTTGAAAGTCACTTTTTTTGTCTCAAGCGCCAGAGCGTGCGTGACCCCGCATGCGCACGCTGCGCGAGCGGGGACGTCTACATTACAAGTACAAGAAGAAAAGATGGAAAGCGCCGAGCGCACAGCACGCTCAGCGCCAGCCGGGACGCAGCCTTAGATTGAGTCACCTGTGCTGAAGCTGGGATATCCTGAAAACCTGACCTGTTGGTGGCCCTTCGGGACCAGAGTTGAGCCCCCAGCTCTATGCGATTCTGATAGCTTTTTCTTTCTTTTTTTTATATAAGCCTAATAGTATATGTGGAGCACAGATATGTAAATACCCTGTTCCTTCCACCCCACCCCACCCCCCACTTGTATTAACTACCTTGCATGTCTGAGGATGCCGGGGAAACTCTCTGTATACAATGTATCTAAATGTAGCAGTGCTGCCCCCCCCATCCCATACAAATGAATAGGGCTTTGTGTGTATGGAAGTGGAGGGCGTGCCTTGCTGTTCTGCACCCTTGCCGCCAGGGGGAGCACACACAGTGACACGCACAGCTCCAGCAGCAGATATCCGTGTCCCCGGGACATGTAACCCTCCGGAGTCCCTGTCCCCGGCACAGTGTGATGCAGTGACCGGCGGCTGCTGGCTGGGAGTGGGGGAGGATCCGGAGCCGGGGAGCAGTGTGTGTGTGCCGGGCGGTGCCAGTGGCGAGCTTGGGATCCCCCCTCCCCCCCCCCTGCCAGGGAGTTAGGAGAGGGAGCCGGGTCTGGGATAAGAGGTTTACAAGGCTCCGTGCAGCAGGTATGAGGGGTTAGTGTGGGCAACACATCATGTAATGCACAGATAATGAGATTACCAATTACCCTCTCCCCCCCCTTCTATACCCTCTTTCCCCCTTCTATACCCTCTTTCCCCCTTCTATACCCTCTTTCCCCCTTCTATACCCTCTTCCCCCTTCTATACCCTCTTCCCCCTTCTATACCCTCTCCCCCCCCTTCTATACCCTCTTTCCCTCCCTTCTATACCCTCTTCCCCCTTCTATACCCTCTTCCTCCTTCTATACCCTCTTCCCTCCCCCTTCTATACCCTCTTCCCTCCCCCTTCTATACCCTCTTCCCTCCCCCTTCTATACCCTCTTCCCCCCTTCTATACCCTCTTTCCCTCCCCTTCTATGCTATACCCTCTTTCCTTCTTCTATACCCTCCCCCCCTTCTATACCCTATTCCCCCCTTCTATACCCTCTTTCCCCCCCTTCTATACCCTCTTTCCCCCCCCTTCTATACTATACCCTCTTTCCCCCTTCTATACTATACCCTCTTTCCCCCTTCTATACCCTATCCCCCCCCTTCTATACCCTATCCCCCCCCTTCTATACCCTCTCCCCCCCCCCCCTGTGCCCTGTCACCCTGCTATACCATGGGGTGCAGTGAGCTTGTCTGCTCTGTACATATTTGTAAATAATTGTCTCTGTTTTCTTCATGCATGCATTTACTGTATGTAAACAAGTATAGCATAGCACAAACTAATAATGTGTGTGTATGTATGATATATATCTTTAAAAAGTGTGTGTACAAATATATTATTATTAATGATGTCTCTGGACAGTCATTGTATATATTAGCTGCATCAGGGTTAGGGCAAGAGCGTGTGTGTGTGTGTGTGTGTGTGTGTGTGTGTGTGTGTGTGTCAGTGCTAATCATTTTTTGGTTTCCTAATCTTTAGCAACATTTTGCAGCCATGAGAATATACTGTTCTTGGTATTCTGCAAGGTTTTATCCCCTCTGTGTCGGACAGGCCAGCAACACCTTCCCGAGCTTCTCCAGCCCTTAGGTGACTGTTCTAATAGGAGATGGGTTTTGGTGATTTTGCAAACGTGAGAATGGAGAGTAAGCGCAGCCTGAAAATTAATCTCCGGCCAGTATGTCTAGAGATTACGTTTATTCCAGGGAGCATTGCCTTCCACATAAATGTATTCTGCAAAAGTGTATGCATGCTTTTTTCCAGTATGTTATGAAATTGAAGAAGCTGATGGTGAAGCTCATTCACTTGCATGTTGAAAAATAAATAGGTTGTACATTTGGGGATTTATAGTCCTTGTCAATCTTACAGTATTCTCAGTTTTAATGGTCTGTTCAACCATTGCTTGGGAAGATTTAAACTCCATGTTTTTGATTGGGACTTAAATCTTTCCGTGGCATGGAGACAACCACAAAATATTTAATAGAGGACAGAATATAATTTAGAATGATTCATTATGTGTTTTTGGAAGCTGAAGAGCATAATTATCATTAGATGCCTAAAAAGTTTGCACAAATTAGTTTGTTGCTAAATTTACTGGGGGGTTTTTTGCATAAAAAAAACTGCATAAACAAAATTGCAGAAAAAAGGCAAATATCACAAAAAACAAAAATTGCAGGGTCACGTCACCAAAATGTGCAATCAACTAAACAAGTTAGCAAAAATGGTAACATTTGGCCCAAAACATTGAGCGTTCCAAATTTGATAAAAAATTGCATTTTTTTTAAGCATCTAGAAAGCCCTGCACGATTTCCTGAAATTGCTCAATTTTGAAACAAATCTGAAAGATATATACGGTATATATATATATTTTGCAAACTGAGCAACGTAAACCTCGTAAATCTCCCATCATAATGCACCAGAGGGATAATTATTCGTTGCTCACTTTTCGGTAGGCGAATGCTTTAACCAAAATAAGCGTAAAGTTGCTCTGTTCTTTAAAAATGTATTACTGTTGGTTTGGAAGTCGGCAAAGTAATGGGTACTTTTATTGTCCTCCTAGCACTGCAGCATATATAAAATATGAATACTAATGTCATGATTGTGCGTGTTGCTAAAGTTCAGCACCGGGAGTGGAAGGATAGGAATGTTGCCTATTTGTGCCGCCTCGGGGGATGGTTATTCTTGCTGGCAGCTTCCAGTTGCTTCATGTTTTTTTTCGACAGAGCAGGCGTAGACAGAGGGTGGTTGGCTTTCATGCAACAAAAAAAAATATATTAATCTCCTCTCTCTCTCTTTCCTTCCTTCCTCTCCCTGCGTGTCATTGTGAATCACCCTCACACAGGATTACCGAGAGGATGGCATGGATTTAGGAAGCGATGCCTGCAGTCGGTCCAGCTCCGAGTCTAGCTCCAACAAAGTGACTCCTTGCTCCGACTGCAAGTCTTCCCCCAGCCTGGAGCTGGCTACTCTGGAGGATTATGAGGAGGAAGATTTTCTGGTGGACAAGGTGAACGATGAATGGGAGGAGGATGAAGAAGAAGAAGAAGGTGGTGGTGGTGACGCCGGCTTCCCAAAGGACAATTGCTTTGCCAGGTCGGCAGCTGGCAGGAGCTTAGCCGAAGAGTTTGAGGAGATGAAAGGTGGTGGTCTCCCCGTGTCTAACGGGAACACTTCACATCGGCACAAACTAAATGGGAACTTGATCATTGAGAAAAACCCAAGTAAAGGGAAGCAAAGTCCCCCCAAACCTCAGCATACCTCTGCCCAGGGGGCAACACTGAACTCGTTTGGCGGATCAGGGACTCTTATGAGGGAGGAACCACAGCTCCCCACCATGGATTGGGATGCTTTAGAGAAGCACCTAGCCGGGCTACAGTTCCAGGAACAGCAGTCAAGGAACCAGAGACTTTCCAAGTCAAACTACACGTCGGTAAGCTGTTTCTCCTTTTCTTCCTTTCTTCTAACATAAAATGATTTGCTTTTTCATTACAGTGGGATATGTTTCTATATGAGAGAGAGAGAGATAAAATAATATACACCAGTTGCTCAGGAGAGATACTTCATCAAAGCATGTCACTCGTCTTTGAAATACGTTATATTGTCCCTGTTCAATAAAACTTTGAATTCTGTTGCCAAGATTCTAACCAAACCTCTTTATGATGTGGAATCCCGGCTATGTCTTGTGTAATGTTTACATTTTGCGAGATTTAAACAAGATCCTTGCCATTCCCAAGTAGCTGATGGTTTTGATTCAACGTACATATACCTTAAGTTCTACGCAGGAATCAAAGTAAATAAATATATTTTTAGAGTATTTAGTATTGTTATCTTTCTTAAAAACTTCTTGAAACGATTGCACCTTTCTCAGAACATGGGACACACCCTGTCTGAATGCCACGCTCCTCGTGTAATGTGCCATAGCTATTAGGTATTGGTAATAGGTGGTTATATAGTATCTTTAAGAGTCTCCAGTGGTTTAGAAACCATTTTCCTATTGAAATGGTTTATTAATAGTGGTAGGGATGTTGCTAGGTTATTTTTAGTAGGCATCCAATCATTTTATTTTAGGATTAAACCACCATCTGTGTTTTATGGCAGGACCATAATGTGTTCATGCAAATGGGGAGATATATATAATTCCTGCTTCATTGTCAAGTAACTCAATATTATCATATGTAAAAGAGAACTTTTTATAGAGGGGGAAAAAAAGAAGCTTTTATTGTTGGGAGGAAGGAGTTATCCACTTGCTTTTATACAGCGAAAAACAGACGTATATTTATACGTACAAAATGAGAAGGTCTTGTAATTGGGCAATACATTTAATAGATGTTCTGCATTCAATTATTTCTTATTGGCCAGTGGCAAATATGGCACTGTAATAAACATTTTTGTTACTACCGTATTAATATTAAAGAAGCTGTTACGTGGTTTACAACACCGCTTCACTGTAAAAGTGACGGTATACACATATTACAAATAGATTCACAGCAGGTTCGTTACATTGTACAATGTACAGTTGTGGCAGCTTTAGCTGACTTTTTTTTCCCCCATCAAGACTTCTGCGATCATTATTAATCACTTTAGTTGTGCATTGACATTGTAAATAAATATTTGCTGTACGGTGGAGGCTTTTTGTCACTTTTGTAGCCACTGTAACCTTATATGATGTGGGGTTGAAGCCTATCCCAGCTTCAGATTCTTCAACTTCTCTTCAACTTCCCCACTCCCCACTGCACCTTTATTTATACACCTCTCTCCCAACAACTTCTTTACCCCTCAATAAAAAACGCCCACACAAGTCCTCTATTCACACCCTCTCTCTCTACTCCTTCCTGCTGCTGGGACTCTCCCTTGGGCCTCAAGTCAGACATACACACCTGATCTCGCCCAGGACTCCCTGCCATCTCTTTCCCTGCAAATCGTGTTAACCTTCTGATTTAATACTGACTAACCTTAAAACTCGCCCCATAAATCTAGCATCCCAATAGCCTGCACTTGTGGCTATTCTTCCACTCTCAGTCACTCGTATCACCCATTGTGACCAAGCACTGCCATATACAGCACTTATTCCCTCACCCGCTGTGTCTGTAAGTTTCCACTCAAACCTCTAAGATTGTAAGCTCTTCGGGGCAGGGATATCCTTTCCTATTGTCTGATTTTGCTGCGCTAATTGTATTATTATAATTCCCTGTACTGTATTCTTTGTGAAGCGCTGAGTACACTTTTGGCGCTATATAAATAAAGACATGCAATACATTGCAAATTCAGTATAACAAGCCAAACACTAATGACACCCACAAGGTTCGCAAGAGCTATCTGTGAGTAGGATTACTGGCTCTGCACTTCTGTAACCCCAGGCTGTGCTGAAAAGCTGTGTAATATGACAGGTATAAGCTTATAGGGGTCCATGTTAAAATGGACATAAAGAAAAATGTGTACTCATTTGCATGTAATTTCCCAGAATCCCTGGCTGCAGTAGAAGCACTATATGCTAAGGCATGGATGCGCAAACTTTTCCCAGTGCGCACCCCTGCCTGCTCTCCTCGGCGCCTCGCGCCCCCTCCCGCTTCTGCTCGAACGCGGGGTCGTGTGACGTCATGTCGCCATGGTAACGTGACGTCACGTGACCCCGCGGCGTCATTTGACACCGGGTTACCAGGACGACGCGTCGCGGGATGGTAAATGTATTATAGAGGCCTCACGTGGTCCCCCAGGCATTTAATTTAAATGCCTGGGGGGAGAGTGCGGGACCTCTATAACAGCCGCGCCCCCCAGTTTGGGAACTGCTGCGCTAAGGGATAATGGGGGAAAGGCAGGGTGCTGAGACATGTGAATGTGCGCACAAGTGGTCATTTTATTTGCCAAATAAATGTTATAACTTATGGGTATCGAGGGGTGATTTCTGACCAAAATGAAAATCATGCAACATTTTTGGAAAATACAACATTTAACGATTGTTTATTTGTAAAGCCATTATAAGGTGAGTATCATCTGCTTTTTCTTAATCTAAGAATAAAAGTATCGTTGTATCTGGTTAGTGACACCGTCATTTCAGTGAAATAAAGAATTCTCTTGCATGGATCATGGGATTCTGGGAAGGGAGAAAGGTGAAGAGGTCAGAACTCTTTTTTTAAATTCCAGGATTCCCATTTGTTAGACAAGGGGTGCGCAAACTATTGGCGCTGTGCCACCCCCATGCCTGTGCC
>NC_134496.1:40165392-40212892 GCF_040206685.1 Ascaphus truei
GGGTGAGAGAGACAGCGAGAGGATGAGAGAGACAGCGAGAGGGTGAGAGAGACAGCGAGAGGGTGAGAGAGACAGCGAGAGGGTGAGAGAGACAGAGAGAGGGTGAGAGAGAGAGAGTGAGAGGGACAGAGGGTGAGAGGGACAGAGGGTGAGAGGGACAGAGGGTGAGAGGGACAGAGGGTGAGAGGGACAGAGGGACAGAGGGACAGAGGGTGAGAGGGACAGAGGGTGAGAGGGACAGAGGGACAGAGAGGGAGACACAGACACGGGTACACACACTGGCACACACACACACACACTGGCACACACACACACACACACTGGTACACACACACACACACACACACACTGGTACACACACACACACACACACACACACACACACACACACTGGTACACACACACTGGTATACACACACACACACTGGTACACACACACACACACACTGGTACACACACACACTGGTACACACACACACTGGTACACACACACTGGTACACACACACACTGGTACACACACACACACACACACACACACGTACACACACACACTGGTACACACACACACTGGTACACACACACACACACTGGTACACACACACACACTGGTACACACACACACACTGGTACACACACACACACACACACACACACACACACACACACACACACTGGTACACACACACACTGGTACATACACACTGGTACATACACACTGGTACACACACACACTGGTACATTCACACAGACACTGGTACACATACAGACACTGGTACACACACACACACACACACACACAGACAGTGGTACACACACACACACACACACACACGAGTACAGACAGAGGCAGCCACGAGCAGGTGGCTCTCCGCCTCCCCCTGCACCCACCCCCGCGCCCATCTCCCACACCTAGGGGGTGGGGGGGGGGATAGGAGCGCCGGGACACAAAGGTAAACTGCCGCCCCCCCTCCCCCGGCGGGCAGCCACGGGTTCCCGGGGCAGAATGGGGGAACACCGCGCAGCCACCACTGCCAGCCCCCGCGCCAATCTACCGAACCAAGGGGACCGGGGGGGGGGGGAGGGAGCGCCAGGACAGGAGGCAACGGATCCAAAACCCACCTCCTATCCCCCCGGGCGGGCAGCGGGGGGAAGACACCGCGCAGAAGAGCCAGGAGCCGCAGGCAGAGACACACACCACGTGTGCTCTGCCGCAGGAAGCGGAAGCCCCGCCCCCAGGCAAGCTGGTCCTGCCCACCGCCCCCAGGCACGCTGGCCCTAACCCCCCCACCCCACCCCACCCCACGGCGCCCTTCCATCAATTCCCACTTGCCGGTCCTTGGTGAAGGATGATGCCGGGGGGCGGGGCTTAATGCCGGGGGGCGGGGCTTAATGCCGGGACCCTGGGGATTGGCCAACAAGGTAGGAAACTGCCGGGGTGAGGCGGCATTAAAAAAAAAAAATACTTACCAGCCGGGCTGCTGCAGTTTCCTCCTCCGCGCCGCCGCCGCCGCAGACTCGCGTACAGCGCACAGTGCACCGCAGCTAATTACTCGCGCACCGCCGGCAACAAAAAAACAAAAAACGGGGACACATTGAGGAATATCCGGGACATTTCCGGTACACACAGAAAACCGGTACAGCTCCCGAAAAACCGGGACTGTACCGGCAAAAGGGGAACGGGTGGTCACCCTAACCATATTGGAAGGTCTGCTCCTTTCATGCAGTACTCCATCTTTGATTACAAAAGTGTAGCCACAAATTGTACTTTTATTATAATCCTTTCTTGTATAAGTTCAGCACCTTTACCATTTTCTAAATCTCATGCTTAATTGACAGTACTTGGAATCTAGGATGTCTAACTAACTATTTTTTTTTAAGTTTGTGTGTGTGTGTGTGTGTGATGGCTGCACTCTCTGTACTGAGCGTCCTAAAGAAGGGGTCTGTGCTAACAGGAAAAAGAAAACCGAAGTATTCTACATATCAGCACTTGACAGAGTATGAGCAAAGTATATGGTGTTTATTGAACCATAACACACGGTTCCTTCTTCACCCCTGAAGAAATGTTGGGTAATCGTGTGTTATGGGTCAATAAACACCCTATACTTTGCTCATACTTTGTGTGTGTATGTATACTGTATATATAATTGTGTGTGTGTGTGTGTGTGTGTGTGTGTGTGTATACACCCATCTATATCTATATCTCTCTCACACATACACAACTAGGCACTCACATATGCGTAGATACAGGTAATAGTAGGGTGCAGACCGTCCTGGTGTCTGCGAGGCAGCACATCTGATAGAGGAAATCAGGACAGGCACTCCAAGATCCAAAGGTGGCATTTAATTTGCACAAGTCCCTGTACCAGCATTATCTGGACCGGTTGATTTTGCTCAGTTTCTGTGATTTCCCATTTTTTTCATTAAGACAAATGTGCTACAAACCCCATAAAGTTTTGACAAAAGAAATGGGGGGGGCGGAGGGGTAACCCCTGTTACACCTGGACATGAGAGTTGGTAATGAGACTGTAACAGACCTAGTGATCCTCATTCGACGTGGGTTCATTTTTCTAGTCTTAGCATGGTGGGCAGTTTTGGTGTATCACGTGTATAGGGTAATGTCAGTGGTTTTGCTGGCTCCAAATGTTGTACAAACGATGAAGCTTTAGGCATATCCTCTAGACCAGCGGTGCGTAAACTGGGGGGCGGGAGATTTGTCTGGGAGGGCGCGGGCGGTTGCAGAGGTCCCGCGCTCTTCCTCCAGGCATTTAAATTAAATACAGGAGGATCGCGTGAGGCCTCTGTAACTAACTTACCGGGTTTCTGAAGAGCTGTAGGGACGCAGTGCCATGCGGAGTGACGTCACACGCCCATCTCCGTGGCAACGGGGTCACGTGACCTCACATGACACCGTGGCGTTATTTGACGCCGCCGAGCAAGGTAAGTGGGGCGAGAGAGCAGGGGGGCACAGCTGAAATAGTTTGCACTCCCCTGCTCTAGACAACATATGCAAAAATAGTCTTTGTAAGTGTTGCCAACCCTATGTTCTAGATGTGGGGTTTGGATTTGTCTATATCTTTATTGGATTTATGTGACTCTCTTGTCTCTTTGAATGGAATTCTTGTAGGAATTCGTATTTCCATGGCAAAATTAGACTCGCTCACACAGAGACCACGGATTGACTCTAATCCTCTCATCTAGGAGCAAGGTGCCAGTTGGAAGCATTTCGCTGGGATGAGGAACGGGTGTAGGCAGCAGGTGGGCTGACCTTGGGTGGATGAAAGGGACATATAAATGTGATGTTCCATGGTGTAGGTAAATTAGCAATGGTATCCAGACAACATTTTGGCTGGAGGACACTGATACAAATACATTTGGTCACAGATGAAAGGGAAATCTATGTATAACTAATTCGGGAACAGGCACTGTAATACACAAAACAGTTGGCTTGCAAGACACTGTAAAATATGAATTCGTGTGGTCACATAAATACATTAAAGATATAGACATATAAAGATTTATAAGGGTGTCCCCCGCATTGTAAAAATGAATTAATCACTAGAATACTTGCCCTATGCAAATCGGTACGATGATGATGATGATGATGATGATGAGAAGATTGGAGAGAAAAGAAAATCATGTCCTTGCTGTTTTTCTGCCTCGCTGAAGCTTGGGTGGGTTACACCCACATCCTGCGGTGGGTTCCTTGTATTTAAGATAAAAATAGAAAATATAATTTTCGGTCTCCACGGAAGGAACTGCTCTGTAATTTAGTTGGAAATACAGTCTGGGTTGTGATTCAGGGAGCACATGGAATTTGTTACGGTTTTATTTAGAGATATATTAGATTTTATTGCAAATATAAAATGCACCAGATTTATTGAAGGAAAAGTGTAATAATTGTAAGAGTTGAGCAGTACTGCTGTCCTCATTCTGAGGAGGGTCATTGAGAGTTTCCACATCCCGTTAGTTTAACTACTTGTTTGCCATTTCCTAACGGTTTGGAGTTGACTACAGGCATACCCCGCTTTAAGGACACTCACTTTAAGTACACTCGCGAGTAAGTACATATCGCCCAATAGGCAAACAGCAGCTCGCGCATGCGCCTGTCAGCACGTCCTGAACAGCAATATCAGCTCACAACCTGTACCGAAGCTGTGCGCAAGCGGAGAGACTATAGAGCCTGTTACACATGCGTTATTTACATCAGTTATGCACGTATATGATGATTGCAGTACAGTACATGCATCGATAAGTGGAAAAAAGGTAGTGCTTCACTTTAAGTACATTTTCGCTTTACATACATGCTCCGGTCCCATTGCGTACGTTAATGCGGGGTATGCCTGTATTACAGAAGTTAATCTGCTTTAGGCTAATGATGGTGTGCCACAAAATATTGGTCTACTTACCAGTGCAGTGGTGGGCAACTCCAATCCTCAATGGCCGCCAACAGGTCAGGTTTTCAGGATATCCATGCTTCAGCTCAGGTAGCTTAATCAGTGGCTCAGTCGAGCCTGCTTCCGCACAGGTGGCTCAGTCTTTGACTTAGCCACTTATTGAGCCGCCAGTGCTGAAGCTGGGATATCTTGAAAACCTAACCTGTTGGTGGCCCTTGAGGACTGGCGTTGGCCGCCCCTGGTCCTATTGGAACAGATGTTACTATAAGTTCTCACTCTTCACAGGAAAACTCAGAGCGCGTTTTATTTTTATTTTTTTAAATAACCAGTATCTCTGGGAATTTTGTGAAGCCCTAATTTATAATAAAATAAGCGACTCCATATATATTTGTGTATGATATGTGTGTGTGTGTGTGTGTGTGTGTGTGTGTGTGTGTGTGTGTGTGTGTGTGTGTGTGTGTGTGTGTGTGTGTGTGTGTGTGTATATACACACACACACACATACACACATATACACACACATACGTAAAATGTTCCAATCGTGCAGACGTTCATATAATGAAATCGGTAAATTTTCAATGTTTCCACTTCCTTGCCGCATGAGCCTACAGTGAGTGCTCCGTTCTCCCACCAAATAATCCAACCGCATCTTCAAGGCAACAATACAAAAGACACAGCACACCAGAAGGGAATAGCAGGTAATTGTGATAAAAAAGCACACACACATATAGCATAGACTTACAATTAAACAAGTAAACGTAGGCTCCACAAGGTCCCGGTGAGAGCTGAGGTCTGTTGAAGTAATTCTGCCAGGACCAGGTCCCCGGACTCGCAGCACTTGGATCTGTGGAGGCTACGCGGCTCAACAGCTGATCCGCTGACTGGCGTCTCCATGTGATGACTTATGGACGCTCCTTCGTGATGACATGTAACATAAAGTGACGAGACCTCAACGCATTTCGCATGTCCAATGTGCTTCATCAGGGGTTAACATCACTGAGGCAGGGTTCTTATATTTATACACGTATCCTTTAAGTGAGGGGTGCGCAAACTTTTCAGTCTGCGTCCCCCTGCCTGCTTCGGTGTCAAATGACGCTGCGGGGTCACGTGATGTCACATTGCCATGGCAACGTGATGTCACGTGACCCCACCGCGTCATCTGATGCTGCGTCGCCATAAAACAAGGTAAGGGAAGTTGCAGAGGCCTCACACGATCCCCCAGCATTTAATTTAAATTCCTTGACGAAGAGCGTGTGGCCTCTAACCACCGCGCCCCCCCTGGAAAATGTTGTGCCCCCCCCCCCCCGTTTGCGCACCCCTGCCTTAAGTGATTAACCAATTAATCAGAGCATGTAATCCATTAGGCGCAGATGTAAACATTACGCACACAAATCAAACCATATAATAATGTACATATGACCAAAGGAGAACATAATCCCTATTAGTGACTATATATAATCTATAAATGTGAAATCATTTTAATTAAATGTGTCCTCAATTAGAACTAGAATTCGTGAATAAAGTGTGATGATGATATGACACTGTCACATCAACGGAAATGAGTTATACACAGGCATACCCCGGTTTAAGGACACTCACTTTTAGTACACTCGCGAGTAAGGACATATTTTGAATAGCCCTATACTCCTGTGTCCGAACGCTCGCTTCGCGAGTACGGATACTTATTCTGCCCTACAGACCGCCGTAGTAGTGACACACTGATTCCCCTCGCCCAATAGGCAAACCGCAGCTCGTGCATGCGCCTGTCAGCACGTCCTGAACAGCAATACCGTCTCCCTGATATCAATTTAGTTACCAGTTGTCTACATTGTGCATCTGATATACTGTTAATCTACGTAACAAACCGACAATTGTGCACGTTTTCATGGCGATTAAGCAAGAAATAAATATGATGAAAAACGAAAAGGGTCCCTTTTTCCGTGTGTGTGTGTGTGTGTGTGTGTGTGTGTGTGTCACACTGTATATATGTGTAAAATTAATAGATATTAAAGTGGTGTGTTTGTCTTTTCATGGTTGTGCTATTGATGATGCATTTGATTTAATCTGTTGGTACATGTGGCTAATTGTAGTGAACTTTGTCCAGGGTGGAGAATGAACAAAGGTTACAAGACATTGACAGGATGGTGCGGCGTCTTAAAGTGTAAGTGGCTTTGGTTTACAGAGTATCGCTCCGGAGACCTGCATCTGTTCTGCAGAGGAGATTTGTGGGATTTTCCTCCTTTAGATTAAATGTAGATAAACGCAGGGATGTTTGACATGGATACCAGAAACAGTAATGCCCGTCATGGCCGATGGGTAAGTATTATAAAATGATTTTCATTGACTTTGATTTTTTTTTATTTAATTTTTTATTTGTTGTTGTTTTTTAATCAGTCTTTGTTCTGATGTATCTTTTTTTAAATTCAAGTGAATTGATGGCGATAGACAAGTAAAAACAAAAACCCATTTCGTAGAATTCCTAGTGGCCTGAAAGCCAGAACGCAAGTGTCCAGATTGAAGGAGACTCCAAGGTGGCAGAAACTGTGGAAGGGGGGGGGGTTCCTTTGCGTGACGGAATCGGGTAGCACGAGACTCGGAACCAACGGAACATTTGGAAACCTAGAATACTGTGTACAATTTGGATATAATGCAACAATTTAGCAGCGGATTCTGTAGTTCTAGCCTGACTTCAGGGAAATGTATCTAAAAGCAAAACCACTTTTTAAATGGCTGTCTCTTTGCTGCCTTGATCTTTAAGTGGAACTAATCAAGCACGAGCATAATGCAATCATTTGTACTTTGGACGTATAACTGAAAATATTGGTTGATCATAGTTCTATTATTCTGCTCCAACAAGGTAAGTTTTATTTCACTTACATTATGATTAGAGACTCCTGGTACATATTTTACCAGTGCATGACTACCACTTGAATTTGCATTAAAAGAAAGATGTAATAATGTTATCTAGGCAGCAGCCAATCTGGGCTTCCGCTGCTCACATGGGTGATGACAGGTAATGTCTATAGTACAAACCTTTATTCTTGCCCTGCTCGCTGAACCCAAGTACATGGTTTGCGAAGTAAAAAGTCATTGAGTTTATATGAGGCTGCCAATTCTGTATTTTTTATTTTTAAGACAGTGCATTAAAAGATAGGTGGTTACAAAATAGAAACAGATTACAGGTACAGAATAAACTTGCAGGGGTGGACAAAAATATTAAATATTTAGGAGGCAAACACATTTTTTTTTTTAGAAGTCAGTGTTCTAAGCGTAGGGGTGGGTTCCCCCCTTTATCCCCCATCCGTCAGTGCCAGGGTGTGTGTTTGTGACACATGCTCCTCCCCTCTCCCCTGGCCACAGTGTACATTGAGAGCAGGGGCGGGTAGAGTACTGGAGCACTCTGACTAGCTTCACCCCCAGCCCTCTTGCCATCTCCTCCTCTCCACCCCCCCCCCCCCTTCTACTTCCTAAGTGATCCGGTCTTATCTGACCTGTCAATCACCGCTGCACCAGTAAGGTTGGTGATTGACAGGTCAGTCATTATTGTATCACCTGAGGCTTGTGTGTTCCAACCATTTATACACTGCAGCTATTCCCACAACACATACTTTAGGGAGCAATACCTTTTTACAGAGTTTTAATTTTAAAGCTGTAATAAATGACTGCAGCATAGCTCGCTCAAGAAATAGTCCCTGAAAGATTTGACGAGATGGGTAACTGTTATGAGGTTATAATGAAAACTATGCCAGATCGTACTCCTGACTAGATGCTGGCTCCACTCATTTGTTCAGGAAGGTTTCACGCCAGTGTGGCTCAGCTCTAAATGGGATAAGTAGGTCTCTCTATGGTAACCATTTCGAATCACGTGCTCTTACCTATGGGTTCATCTGTCGGGAGCTCTACGTAAAATGTGAGTTTTGCAAAGCACCCATACTGTAGGACTGCTTAATACAGCAATTCTAGTGTGACCAGTAGATGGTACTGCGGGTGCATATCATTGTTAGAGCAAAGGTAACTTCTTCCAAGCACTTTACTTTATTTTCACATACTGGGTTTAGCAACTGAAGGAAATCGAGGAACGCTTGGAAGGCCTGAATCCCGTACGTAGCCTTCGTCCTCGTCCACCCTCCCCCCCTTTAATATGTGCATCAATACAATCCACACAACGATAATTAGCTAAGTTGCCAATCAATCTGTTCTCCTGTAATCAATCAGCGAAGATTCGGCTTGGGGGTTCACTAAATGGCTGTCAGTGCAGCAGAAGAGGACTAAAGATGCAATGTTCTATGGGGAAGATCTTGTGACCAGGCAGTCACTAGATACAATTTGTGCACTGCTAAAGAGAGGGCAGGGCTCAAAAAGGGGTGTGCCAGAGCCCGTTTCAGAAGAGGAAGGGGATGTGACTTTGTAAATGGTTGCTATAGAAATAAAAAAGCTTGTTACATTATAATACATTAAAAAAAGGCATTCAGAGTTATTTAAAAAAAAAATGCTACAAGTATTTTCTCATAGTACAGAACTGATTTATTTGAAAAAACAAAACAAATCACATGCAGGATATTGCATTGTCTGCAGCTTTAAAATTGTATCCAGTTACTTTTTATTGTATATTTTGCAAATTTTCCAATAAATCAAAACATATATGCAAGATTCTACAGAGAACTGCAGGGATCAGATGAGCGACGGTACAATAATACCCGTTTATTAAGTTTCAATAATTTGGTGTACATCAAATAAAAAAAATCCCACTTGTGAGCACTTTCACATGTCTGCAGCCCTGCCTTTCCCCATTATCTCTTGGCATACAGTGCTTCCATTGCAGCCAGGGATTCTGGGTAATGACCGGCAAATTAGCACACAGTCACAATAATTTGTTGGCACTCTTAAATCCAGTATGTATCTGGAAAACCATAACTCCATAACATCTACAATAAGTACGTGCCACACTCACATGGTGCCAAGAAAGCTTTGCTAAGGATACTGTAAGTGATATAGATAAGGATAAGATGAGCGATAGGCTCAGCTCAGACCTCAGCAGAGCAAATCTAAAGTGCCCACTCGCCTCATTTCTGTATCCAGTTATTTTTAGGGAGGAAAGCTACCCGATATCTCACACACACAATACCTTCACAAACTCTACAGCTATATAGACGAAATGTGAGCTAATTACCAGACTTTGTTTTATTTTAATTGTCTGAATAGATTTATTTTTTTAAGATATACTGTATATTGCATGCACCTTTTTTTTTTTTTTTTTTTTTTTTTTTTTTTTTTAAAAACCACAGGCACTGAGCAGAATTATTTAGGCCTCGTTCAGGGTGCCTGCTTCACGACGTAGCGCGCGTACGTTCAAAACAAAGTATTTAAAGTCAATATCAGTTGTCAGGGTAGAAGCTACCCTGTTGCCGAAGTACGGAGTTGACGCTTGCTACAGTTTGCATAAACAACTCAAGTTGTTTTTTCAAGCTGCAGCAGCGTCACTGGTACTTTGGCAGCCAATCAAATCATTCTTGAAAATGATTTGAACATAGCAACACCCATCCCTAAGCTGCTGTCTGTAGCCCCGCCTCCTCAACGCTAGCAAAGGTCTGCAGGGGATGATGTGCACACATCGCCCAGCAGACTGACGCGCGCACACGCGGACGCGCGCCCTCCACCTCCTGTCTCTGCCACCCTGAACAAGACCTCACAGGCTAAAGCTGTTTTAACTCCACCCCAACAAACATCCCATTGGTAGATGAATAAATGTAAATATAAAATACCGCTTTCAATTTTGTTTTAAGTGGACTATAAGCTGAATTTGCAAATGTTTCTTAGGATTTTTCATGTTTGGGGACTTGACCACCCCTTGGAATATTTTTTTTTTGATGTAAGTATAAAGTTTTTAGCAGCACCTGAAATGAAGTATAGAAAAAATAATAAATGTGAACTGTAGTGCACGGGAACAGGGAGGGACCCTAATTCCCTTCAAAGTGACAGTATCTAACATAGGAGAGTTCCCAGCACTCAAACATGAATATAATTGCAACAACATTTGTCAATGAAAATAAGATTTTACTTGTATATCAAATATTAAATGAAGCAAACATCCACACATAACAGTGATGGTAATGTTCAAGCTGAATAATACATCACTAGTAGGCAGTACAGGCATACCCCGGTTTAAGGACACTCGCTTTAAGCGCTATGTACATTAATGGCGCTATATAAATAAAGACATACAATACAATACAAATACAATAAGGACATATCGCCCAATAGGCAAACGGCAGCTCGTGCATGCGCCTGTCAGCACGTCCTGAACAGCAATACCTGCTCCTTACCTGTACCGAAGCTGTGCGCAAGCGGGGAGACTAGAGCCCGTTACAAATGCGTTATTTACATCAGTTATGCACGTATATGACGATTGCAGTACAGTACATGCATCCATAAGTGGGAAAAGGTAGTGCTTCACTTTAAGTACATTTTCGCTTTACATACATGCTCCGGTCCCATTGCGTACGTTAATGCGGGGTATGCCTGTACTTAACATTACTCGTACAGCACATAAAATATGGTGGGCAAAAGGGTGGGGATGCACTGGGAAGGGGAGACACAGTAAGGGTAGACAAGGGGAGGGAGAGGAGCGGAAAACAGAAGGGGGGCAACGTTTCAGGGCTCCTAGCCCCATCTGGCCCGTTCCCCAAGACCAATCACTTTGAAAAAACTTGAAAAAAATGTATATGAAAAAGCAAATATGCAAGAAATGGTGGCCGTGTATTACTCACATTTTCTCTAGAGTAGTTCTATGAAGGAAGTCTTGGAACTTATCGAATTTGTTGAATGTTGAGGACAGAACTGTGTGATCTTATTAGTTATTCTGATTGCATCATTTAAAGAACGTCTTAATTAAACACTGAAACATAATAGACCGAGTATTTCTGGTTGACTGCCCTTAACCAGCCGAGCAGTATACATTAGTCTTAAATAATTCAAGGCTTATGTGTCTGGCTCCTACACTGCAAAAAGCAAGCAAGAGATAAACATGAAATAGAACCAAATTTCGTTACTGTAATTTGCTTAATTAGACTGTAATGGAGGACCATGTGTGCTACGGAACAAAAAAACATAAATGAAAAATAAAATTAAAATGAACAAATTGTTGGCTAGAAATGATATCTTTGACTACGGATTTTTTTAAAAACAACACTGTTTCTGAATATGCCGCTTGATTTTCTTGTCCTTGGTGAGCGTATGGTATAAAACGTTACATGGCTTAAGCCGTCTCCTCTTCATTCATCTTCCCTTTCTCCCTATGTGCAGCTGTTAACAGTGCACAAACGGCTATTCAAGTGAACGAAGAGAAATAGATTAACTGTGCATTCATTTCCCCCCTGTGTATCCTTGCTCTGTTGTTGCATTGTAGATCTGCCTCTACCACCAATACCTATAGTCTTTTCCCCTACATCTATTAAACGATGTAGGGGATTTAGCAGTGCACCAATTGTATCTAGTGTCTGCCTGGTCACATGATCTTCCCCACAGAACTCTGCATCTTTGGTCCTCTTCTGTTGCACGACAGCCATTTAGTGAACCCCCGAGCCGAATCTTCGCCGATCACTCACAGGAGAACGGATCGATCAGCAATTTAGCTAGTTACTTATCATTGTGTGGATTGTATTGATGCGCATATTAAAGGGGAACATTTTTAATTAAAAAAAAAAAACGCAGCTTGGACTGCTGCTTTGACATCGTAATTAAAAGTTGATCCTATTGTCTAAAAATAGTTTTGCAAAAAAAGATGGCTACTGAGTAGTAGTAGTAATGAGCAATTAATCACTTGTATAACATCCCTGGGGGGCAGGAGGGTATCAGAACCACGATCCAAACTGTGACGTAACTGGAAAGGGGAGACCGTCCCAGTTATGATTTCCCATTCTGAATTGCATGTTTGGTGGTGTTATTCACCACAGGTTTGTATACATTTGTGGGTAGCTCACAAGAGCAGGATTAAGGCTGCGCTTATAGTGCCTGGCGAAGGCGTCGCGCCAAAACAAATACATTGGATCCGTCGCATGCGCTTATAGTAAGCACGACGGTGACGGAGCTACAGAAATTTTTTTGAAGCCATTGAAATTTTGATTTTGGGAGAGAAAGTCGCCACATGTGACTGTCTGTACACCAATCACAGAGCGCCTACTGCACTCTGCCCGTCCCCTTCGTGACGTCACTGGCCGTGTCGCTAGCGACATCGCTCCAAACTAAATTGCAACTTTCGCCAGTGGCGATGGGTGACGTCATCGGTCGCGTCGCCGTCACTATAAACGCGGCTTAAGGTAGTGTATTAACGCACACAGACCAAACGCAATTACTGTTCGGGGCGATCTGACGAAGGGGCAGTTGCTCTGAAACTATTATTCTGCTGTATTTATTTTGTATTTACATGCTTTAAGTAAACTTCACTTTAGCAATAATGGCCTTTTGCTTTTGTGATATATGTATGGTTAGATACTGTGGCAGGTCTACTCTGTATGTCTAACCACCAGCAATATATATTCGGAGTGTGGAGTCATTTCCTTCACCCTTTTACAGTAGATCACAAGAGATACATTACTTTAAAAAAAAGTGAATCTGTGGGCAGGACGGTTTCATTCTGAGGAGTAGAATCGTGAGTGTTCTTCAGATGTTCTGGAGGTACTTTGGTTCCACCTCGCTTCACAGAACGCAGCCTTGTAAAGGACCATCGTGCAATCCTTTATTTTATATTAGGGATGCTAAACTTTATCTGTCAGCCCTGATAACTTCAACATATAAACCACTTCTTAATTATCTCCTTTAATAAGGTCTGAGTCTTTAACTAGTTGAGAGGTGGCCAACTCCAGTCCCAAGGGCCACCAACATGTCAGGATCTCCCTGCTTCAGCACAGGTGGCTCAATCATTATGACTGAGCCACTGATTGAGCCCCCTGTGCTGAAGCAGGGATATCCCTAATACCTGGCCTGTTGGCGGCCCTTGAGGACTAGAGTTGGCCACCCCTGGAATGGTCCCTAATGAAAGAAGTAGTGGTTATAGGGTAAACTATTTTTCAGAGTTTGGTTTTTAAGATCAAATTTGCAAGGCTATTATCACTGCTTAACCTATGAAATAACCATTCCGATGCTTACCTGGAACTGAGGCATGAAGCAGAAGTTGATACTGTGTTAATTAAACATTCAACAGATGTACATGTTATATATAAATAAGCAGGTAGGTTATATGAATATTATGCTTTGTGTGTTATGAGGAAGGGCTAGTATTGTTTGCCTTTCCTGATCCATTCTTCAAAACATCATCATTCAGTTATAAAACTGCGTATTTCCATATACTGAACGTGAACATGTTAATGGATCTGTTGAGTCTTTAGCTTAAGGCAGCGCAAATAACCCATTATAGGACTGCTCTTTTATACATCCACACGACTTGACTGCCTTTTGATATTGGTTTCTCGTGTTGGGTTCAAGGGTGGAACGCAGAGTAAAAAGGGAATGACCTCATAAGAATGTATAAAATCTGACTGAAAACTCGAATGACTTCATTATGTTGAGTTGTGTATACCAGACATCATTAGTCATTTCCTTGAATAACGATTATGTAACTGGCTAAAGAGAAGTAATAGATGACTCATTTACTTTTTCCGAACCATGAGTGTCTGTCATTCTACTGCGTTGGCTGTATTGTTTGTGAATAGTCATAGTATTAGGAAATTAACTGTTCATGTTAAGGAGGGGCTCAGTGAGTAAAGACACTGACTGGCACAGAGTTTCAATTCCCGGTGTCGGCTCCTCGTGACCTTGGGCAAGTCACTTTATCTCCCTGTGCCTCAGGCACCAAAAACATAGAGTGTAAGCTACATGGGGCAGGGACCTGTGCCTGCAAAAATGTATATGTAAAGCGCTATGTAAAACTAGCAGCGCTATACATGAACATGCTATTATTATTATTAGGTGCAGTCACAGTTTTTAGCACAAACCCTTTGCTTTCCTTTTATCCCCCCGGTCCATGGGATTATTGTGAAATTCTCACAAAATGATAATTTTTTGAGAAATCTCAAAGGAAATTATATTTGGTGGAACGTGTGAAAATGCATAACATTGGAAATGTTGTTTAAAGTCAGAAGGCAGTTTTTGTTTTTTAAAGTCACTACAAGTTTAATAATTATTTTCTACAGCTTCATCACTGTGTGACATACTGTATATTTGCATTCAGAACCTCAAATTCTAAAGCGATTTAAATTATATTTTTAACTAAAGTTTGGAATTGTAGGGAGTTTATTAGATTTCTAGACTTTATTGCAACTCCAGTTCATATTAGTATGTGCACGTACATCTTTACATGATCAGTGCCGCTAAGCAAGATATATTGAAGATCTAATAAAGTGGAAACATTACTCGGCGGTTCCTCAAGATCCGTCCTCAACAGCAATCACTGGCCCAAATGTTCAGGGCAATACGAACTGAGCAAGTTGACTTGGTAATAATTAGAGCTGGTTCATGAAATGTTTATTGGAGAAATCTTGAAGACCTGTTGGTTGTTCTTGAGAACGGAGCCTGAGCAGCTCTGCACTAAGCCTTAGGCTAAGGCCCCGCTCCCTCAGTCAGCGCGCCCGCACTGCAGACAGGCGGGGCGCTGACAGACACAGACCGCGATATATGGTCTGTAGGGAGCGGGAGCCGGAGCGGGAGGGGGGCGGGAATGGGAGTCTTGAGCGGGAGGGGGGCGTGGCTTGAGCGGAGGGACCCGCTACTCTCCCCCCCCCCCCCCTCCACGGGCTCGGGCTGGAGCTGCTGATGGAAGGTAATCAAAAGCAACACACACACGCAGGCACTCATACACACACACGCAGGCACTCGTATACACACACACACAGGCAGGCACTCACGCACTCAGACACACACATACACAAACACAGACACAGACAGGCACTCACGCTGCTTTCCCTCCACACTCCTCCCCGCTCCCCGAAGCCTCTCCTCCTCCCGAAGCCTCCCCTCCTCATTGGCTCACAGCCACACCACGTGACGCGTCGACGCTAGGGATTACAATTCTCTTGTATCCCGTAGCGGCTGACGCGTCACAGCGTGTAGTGAGCTGTGCAGCCAGGGGGGACCGGGACCGGCTGGATTGCCCTGCTGGTGGGGAACTCTCGTGTGGCCGCCCGCGCCGCCGGGCGCAGCGGGTCCCAGGCCTAACACAATCCTCTGCTGGTTCTAACGTATGTGTAGTCATTTCTTTGAGCTTGGGCTAGACCTGGGGTCCACCGACTTCTGAATGGGGAAGGGTTTGTTAATCCAGTGTTTTCTTTACCCTTATCCCATCCTGTCCTTATCAGAGTACCAGTAAAGATAAGGGGGGGGGGGGGAACTCTGGCTGTAAAATCACACAGTGACATCCCACAAAAGGGAGCCGCCAGTGGAAATCAAACCCTTCCCAAGTCTCACTTTACGAAAATACATTGAAAGTACTCTTGGGTGTCAGATAAGGGGACAAGTATCATATTAAAGCAGCAGTCGAAGCTGCCGTTTTTTTTTTAATTGAAAATTTCCTCCCTTTAATATGTGCATCAATACAATCCACACAATGATTAGTAATTAGCGAAGTTGCCAATTGATCTGCGAAGATTCTGCTTGGGGGTTCACTAAATGGCTGCCAGTGCAGCAGAAGAGGACCAAAGATGCAAAGTTCTGTGGGGAAGATCATGTGACCAGGCAGTGACTAGATACAATTGGTGCACTGCGAGAGAGAGGGAAGGGCTCAAAAAGGGGTGTGCCAGAGCCTGTTTCAGAAGAGGAAGGGCATGTGACTTTGTAAATGGTTGCCATATAAACAAAAAATGCTTTACATTATAATACATTAAAAGTGACATTCAGAGTTGTTTAAAAAAACTGCTACAAGTATTTTCTCATACTACAGAACTAATTTTTTTTTTTTTTAAACCATGTAGGATATTGCTTGGTCTGCAGCTTTATCCCCCTTAAAGATGTCGCTGGAATTAGTTCACTTTGGTGCTAGGAGGGATTGCCCCTTTAAATATTCACTACCATTCGTTCACTTGTGTCCTCTGCATTCTAAGCATTCCACAGCACTGTTATCAGACAGAACATACTCTGGTTTGTTTTACTTGCACTGTGTTTGCAGAATACTGACACTAGGCCCTAGTGGAGCCAATGGGAGGGCTGCAATGCTAAGGCCCCACAGTGACGGGTGAACTGCCACTGAAAGGGTTGTTATTCAGGGTAGATTATACTTGATAGGAATGTGTGTGCGCGCAGTTCCCGAAGCCAGGATCGTCTGCGAAAGGCTGAAGGGAACTGACAATCTTGCTGTATATGTTGTGAAGAGCGCCAGCTGATTTTGATTGGCGGGACACCGTATGTTGGCACTGGGTTACTAATTAATGCATCTGGATTTTAAAGACTTCTTTTTTTACATTCTAATTCCCTGTATTATTATTTTTTTGGCGAGGGTATTTTTGTACCTAACTGCTGCTGCCACGGGGAGAAAAAACCTGTGACGGTCAGAAATGATTACAGTATAATAAAGAGCTATGAACTGTAGAAAGCAAAGGCCAGAGGATGCCAGGCTGGTTATATAATGTAGCGAGTGGCTTTTACATACTCTGAATATGTGCAATTAAGTCATTAGATGCTTTTTGAAAAGTTCTTCTCTGCTCTCCCTGAAAAGCAATTTTGTTTTTAAAGTTTACTTTTATGCTTATATTCCCTAATTCAGCTGTGCTGCACCAATAGTGGTTTGAATTTTCATCTTTGTATTATCAGACACTGTTAAACTACATTGTCTTTCTTTCTTTCTCTAATACTACATAACTGATTTATTTAAAAAGAAACATTTCATGTGTTATGCCTCTTATTTGCAGTTCTTTGAGACTGTAGGAGTGGTAAGCCTTGAATTGTGTGTAATATTTCTGCCCCTAATGGTTTATTCTTATATAACGCTGTGTGTGCAGCTCTGTATATAGCGGCACAAGAATCCCCAGCACTGACCATTTTAATCTTGGTATATAAAATAACATGCCCAAAGTCTGTCTCAGTCTTGTTGTTCACTCACAAGGCAGCGCTGCCCCTGTTATTTGTAATGATTTCTCCTACAATGGTAGAATTCATACTGTTTCGTTTTCAATACGTAAGTAATGCAACTAAAAATAAACGTTGACATTCTCCCTTGAAATGGCTAAATCGGTCATCCTTTCCTGTTATTTAGGAATGTAAGTTCCTATGCTGCAGGCTGGTCATTCAGAGAAAGGGTTACTGCAGGGGGGGCTAACTGCAGTCCTCAAGGGCCACCAACAGGTCAGGTTTTCAGGATATCCAAGAGCCACTGATTGAGCCACCTGTGCTGCAGCAGGGATATCCTGAAAACCTGACCTGTTGGTGGCCTTTGAGGACTGCAGTTGGCCACCCCTGGGAACTGCGACTCCCAGAAGCCAAGATGCACTTTACATAGGAAGGGATGCACCCGTGAACAGTGACCCCAAACTGCAGAACTACTGCTGTAGGGCTGTATAAAAATGTGTTGTCATGAAAAAATGCCATCAAATAAATTATCTTTCTGTGCTGCTGTTTTTAGGTTATCTCATTTACACAGCCAAACAGATGCTAAGGTAACATGTAAGAATGTATTCATAAAGGCTGACATTGGAATGTGTGTGTGTGTGTGTGTGTGTGTGTGTGTGTGTGTGTGTGTGTGTGTGTGTGTGTGTGTGTGTGTGTGTGTGTGTGTGTGTGTGTGTGTGTGTGTGTGTGTGTGTGTGTGTGTGTGTGTGTGTGTGTGTGTGTGTGTGTGTGTGTGTGTGTGTGTGTGTGTGTGTGTTTTATTTTCCACATCAGTTAACTGCCTTCATACAGCCCCAGAAGGTCACACCAGCCTCCTTTGTATCTCTAATATAATTGGCCAATTGTGTCCATGATAGGCGAGACCCCCTCCCCCAACTAGACGTTATTATTAAGCCTGATCGCCCGCTTCCCCGAGGAGAACCCGCTCTGCTCCGCTTCTGTGGGAAAAGCCGTGCTATTGCGCAGGCTGAAGCAGCAGAAGCAGCATCCATTTTAATCTGCAGAAAGCCTCTCGCCTAACCAGGGCGTTTTTCTCTCCTCCTCCTCCTCCTCTTCAGTGGCTGTAATTGCTTTTTTTTTTTCCCCTCGCTAATCTATTCCTGGTTTTGGTATCCTCTTTCTGTATGATGCACTGAGATGGTACACCAAGAAAGCTTTGCGTACCAGGTAAGCATGAAGCATTTCACCCCAGGCCTTTACGTTGCAATGAAACAGAAATGGTTTGCTTCGTGCAACACAGACTCTCTGCTCCTATCTTCCCTGCTTTCCTTTCCAATAGGTACCTGCTTCCCCCCCCAACCTCCCTCCTCGTGATGAATTAAATTCCTGGTGAAAATATTTAGATTTTCATGCAGGAATACCACCCATACATACCTGTATTTTGTTACTAGGTCTTGTTTGATAGATGATAAAAAAATGATTTATTGGCAGGGGGTAACTTTATGGACATTCTAGCACATGATGCTACAATCACATATTATTTAGTAATATTGATGCATGCAGTATGTTGTTGAAAATGAAATGCTTTTTTATTTTAGAAGACTGTAATACATTGTCACATGTATTGATGTATAATTCTATGGCATCGATGTGTAATTAAGCCTTAAACATGGTAACAATATGTAGTTAGTATTTTTCAGTAAAAGGTCTTATTTGGAAAGGGCGTGTTGTAGAAATGCAATTTTTTTTAGATTGTGTTCTGATTTCACATTGATTGTTTTGGGCCTTTTATACTATTCATGGAAAATGCATTTTGCCCAAATACTTCCAATTCCCCATGTAGGAGCCCACGCAACAGCTGTTTAAAATTATTCAAATTGTTACCATTAAATGCTTTAAGCTGCAAATATTTTTTATTTATTTTTTATTTTCTCCATCTAAAATCAGATGAGCGCAGAGAGACAGAAAGCGGATACACTAATCACACCACTTAGATCATTTAAATATTCATATAAAAGCCCGCAAATGGGACTTGTCACCGTACTTCATGTACACCACCTCTTTCCTTCTCAAGCTTACAGGGAATCTAGGTCACGTTTAAGCATCATAGATGTCATCTGCTGAGGGCTGAAGTCAGTACGATAAGGGGGGTTCTGGTCCCCAAAAATTGCATGTGATAGGAAAAATGCACATTTTTATTAGTAGGACTTAGTTGGAGTCCATGAGAGATACAGTATCTTGTGCTAGGAATATTTTAAATGATGAAACCAACATCTAACAGGAAAAAGATGGTCCTGGGAGAGGTGCGTAAGGTGTTACCGCCCCAGTGCAGCTAGCCAAGATGGATTTCTGCTGTAGACCTGCTGATACTATAAAACAGGCGTGCTCAACGCCAGTCCTCAAGCCCCCCTCAACAGGTCAGGTTTTCAGGATATCCCAGCTTCAGCACAGGTGGCTCAATCAGAGGCTCAGTCTTTGACTGAGCCTCTGATTGAGCTGCCTGTGCTGAAGCAGGGACTGATTGAGCCACCTGTGCTGAAGCTGGGATATCCTGAAAACCTGACCTGTTGAGGGGGGGGGAGGGGGCTTGTGGACTTGAGTTGAGCACCCATGCTATAATACAGTCAGGTGTTAGTAGATGAATCATTTGATCCCCTTCAGGGCTTTGCTGTCGCACTGGGGACAAAACGGTACAGATTCTGTACTCTTCCCCCTTTTCACTCTATTTGCATCAGTGAGCAATTGAATGATTTATATGGAGGAGTTATTAGAGAGTTAAAATTCAACCCCTTATTTCAGGAAGCAGCCAATTCAGCCTACCCCCCCCCCCCCCCCCTCTCTAACGATTCATTTCTAATTTGAACAGGGGGGTTCAGAGCTAAACTGCTCTGTTTTTAGCTTCGGGACACCCCAGCTTCCGAGATACTTACTGGTTTAGTGGCTGGTGTTTAGGAAAATCAAAGTGGCCACACGACCCCACAGCTCCCATCGGCCTGTAGGAAGCCGCCATGTTATCAAGGCAGTGATGTCGCCGCTTCTGATTGGGCGACCATTTAAATGTCCAGGCAGCTAAACTGGTAACCAGGCCATTCCCAGCGCTAAAAATAGCTCTGGAGGACCCCCGGTTTAAGTGATGTGAAAATAAAAACTAATAATATTAACTCTGCAGATTTGCAGCTTCAGGTAGATTTCAGAAACATTTTCAGCTGACTTCAGGTAGTCCTCGTTATCCAAAGATTCACTTTACAACGAATGGCATATCCGACGCTTTACAATGCAACCCTATGGGCCCTTTTTCGCTGCCGGAATGCGTTATCCGACGCTCACCGCCACTGATTAACATGGGACTCACTTTACAACGGTTTCACTATCCAATGCTACTTCTAGAACGGATTCCGTTGGATAACCGAGGACTGCCTGAATTTAAAATCACAAACTTGCACACATAGCTGCACTGAATATTTGGGCATTTCCATAAGCAGTCAGGAAAACGATTTCTGATGGGAAGTGTTCTGCTATTATAGCTGTCACTGCTAGACCACACGTACAGAACCCCCAATCTTCTGTAAGCTCATAACCTATGGTTGTCACAGCAGATTGTGCATTAATTATGCCAGGGGGCTCAACTCCAGACCTCAAGACCCCCACCAACAGGTCAGGTTTTCAGGAGGATAACCCAGCTTCAGCACATGTGGCTCAATCAAAGGCTCAGTCAAAGACTGATGAAGCAGGGATATCCTAAAAACCTGACCTGTTGAGTGGGCTTGAGGACTGGCGTTGAGCACCCCTGAATTATGCCGCAGATGTGGATCTCGGGGGTGACCAGTTTAAGGCATATTTCGGGCAGAAAAAAGGTAAGGCACCTGGAAGTTCATACATTTGTATTAGCGCAGACATATGTTTCTTCTCTCCTATAATTTGACCCTGTATACTCCATCCTAGGCAAGAACATGCATTTTTAAGATATGCATATGACAACAAATTCAATTAAATTAGAAGAGCCGATTACTGTAGAACATAATAAAGGCAAACTATATTAAAGCTGCAATTTCCCCCAGAAGCCTATGTGAGTTTAACTCGTATAATGCTAGTGTCTTTCATCTGAGCGTGTACTGCATGTGTTTGCAGTGTTCGGAAACATCATTTCTTTAACGTCTAGCCTCTGAAGTTACCATGGTAACCTTTAGACTGCATTGGGCCCCGGGGAGAGCTCCATTTTAACTCCCGACACAAAGCTCCTGAACGAAGCATTACATTAAAAAAATAAAGACAGATTTGCAAGAAGGGATGCCTTAAAATAAGTTTAAAAAAAGTTACATGCAAAAAAAATTGGAAACTGGCAAACGGCACCAACAGATGCTTTAATAGCATTGTAGCGGTGTAATCTACAGTCACATTTCTATTAAATGTACAGATTTGATGAGATACAAAATATCATACACTTAAGTGTTTGCAGTTCACCGGTTTCCATTTGCTCGGGAAGGTTTAAGCTCAATGCAAATGAATGGTGCAAGGACAAGGTGGCTTCACAGCAAATTGAATTGGAGCATTCATGTGATGTTCAAATACTTGGTGATGAGTTTAACAGATCACGTGAGGATGCCATTGTGTGAGCAAACACAGCTGTGAAAATGTTACCACTTGTTTTATTTTCTATTTAAAGCACCAGTTTCACCTCTGGGATCCCCTGTCCACCTTTTTTAATATCAATGGAGGGGAGGGGGGGGGGGGAGTGAGAGGTCACTGGTGTTGAACCGTCTTAATTTCAGCTAAGGGGCCGTCCGGTTCCTGGGATACTGACCGGGAAAGGTGCCGCCGGCACTTCCTGGTATTTAAATGCCCTGTGTAAGGCCAGGTCCCCACTGGCTACTGCAGCGCCCGCTGCAGGGACAAGAGCCGCCCCACAATGGGACCGGACCCGCTGCGAGGGGGGGCCGCCGCGCTGCGCAGACAGAAACTCCTGCTCTCAAGAAAATTGAGATCACGGCCGCGCCCCGTCACTCCACCCTCCCACACCCCTGTCTTTTCCCTCTGCAGCTCAGTGCAGAATGGGGGACTTGTCTGCACGCGCCGCCTGTCTCACAGACGCGCCGGCAGCGGGCCGTAGCCTAACGTGGGCTGATAGGAAGCCGGTGCGGGATATTTTGACATCCATTTTGTTTCCCCTTTAGTGGTAAGCAGGGGGTCCTCAAAGTGCGTGTCTGTCCAACGGGGCCCCTGCTTCCACCCTATCCATGTAAAAAAAAGAGAGGGGCTAAAATAAATGTAAAAAAAAGGAGAAGAGGTATTGCACCTTTAAATTGATAACTTCATATATCTTGCATCTATGGCAGGAGTGGCTAACTCCTGTCCAAAAGGGCCATCAACAGGTCAGGTTTTAAGGATATCCCTGCTTCAGTACAGGTCGCTGACTGAGCCACTGATTGAGTCACCTGTGCTGAAGCAGGGGTGTCCTGAAATCCTGAAAGGCCAGATTTAAGGGGTTGGGTGCGATGAGATGATTAGGAGCTTATACTTATTATTGAATCATTTTCTGTACATATTATTCATGCATATTCCATCGCGTGGTTTTATAGTGGAAGGAAAACTCCTAGATCCCGACACATTAAAACATTATTCCATTAAAACATTCTCTGCTCAACCAGTTGGAATCGGATGGATATATTATATAATAATCAGATGAAGCATCTATTGCTAGACTGGCAGCAGGCAGCTCTTCCAAATTGTTTGCATTTTAGTTAGGTGGAGGACAGATTGAACAGCTGAACCAGCTTTATTTCTAGGTCTCTTCTAAACCCCACTGATTAAAAGCAACCATCCAGGCCACAAAACCCTTTAGTAAGCAGTGGTGATGACGTGGGTTAGTGGGTACATTGTATGCTTACATGATGGCAGCTAAATCTGCATTTCTCATAAAATGAGGAAGAACGGGATGGTATAACGACCCCAGCTCTTAGATCAGGGGGTGGGCAACTCCCAGTCCTCAAGGGCCACCAACAGCTCAGGTTTTCAGGATGTCCCTGCATCAGCTGACTGAGCCATTTGTGCCAAACAGGGATATCCTGAAAACCTGACCTGTTGGTGGCCCGTGAGAACAGGAGTTGCCCACCCCTGTCTTAGATAGCAGTCTGGCTTTATTAGTGGTAATGGAAAATTGTGTAGCAAATAAGATAGATGTACCTGTAATAGCTTTTCAGAATGACTGCCCAGCGCGTTTGATACGTTGTACATCACGTTGTACTGTAAGAGGCCACAACCCCAGCAACGCTCGTTATTACTGATAAATACGGTCTAGGACATTTGGTCGCAGCTGTTTCTCCGTGACTCTCCACCGCTAAGGTAAGTGAACGCCTTACCCTAAAAACCCCTACCCGAAGCCCTTACCCTAAACCCCCCTACCTTACCCACTAAAATCCTTAAATTAACCCCTACCCAATCAAAGTTACTGGCAAATCAGCCGCGGGGGAGGTTCGGTCTGCGGCAAAGCGGCGGCGGACATTGGATGTCCCATTCCGGATAAATGTATTTTTTCACATTTATTGTGTGAGTGAAGCTGTGTGTCTTTGACGCCACTTACTGGTATAGTGAATCTAAAGAAATCACATACTATGTATGAGTAACCATAAGTAATGATGTCATTCATCCCAGCTATCTCGGATGATCTAACAACCACATGTAGTGTGGAATGAGTGTAATTAGACATAGCAGCCGTTTGATTACAAATGCTTTTTTAGTTGGTAAGACATTTGCGGCCAATATTTATTCTTATTTTCATGCAAGGGAATGACAATCTTTTTAGTGGGATATCGATTAAATCATATTTGTGTGATGTCATGAAATCTAATTTCTTACAAGAAGTGATGTCAAAAAGTGATGTCAGCCTTTTAAACCTGATCTATTTGCCGGCTGACACACATTGTTGTAAGAAATTAGTTTCCCAAAATCCAGGCTTTTAACTGGAAACCAAACATTTGACCTTTTTATAGTTTGAAGAAGATTCTGTGTGCAAAGCAATACTTGCAATGCCTTCTGGCAGTGAAATGGTTAACACTGCATAGCTGAAAAGCATGTGATCCGGATAAAAAAGCTAAATAAAGGCATTAAAAAAAACCGCAATTGGATCGGTTAGGTGGACCGCATCCTTAAGTCATTAATTATAGTCGGGACCAGAGTCAATTGCATAGGAATGCTCCCTCTTTCGCTGAAGAGGTTAAATAGAATTTGTATGGTCCTTTAATTCAGATTAAAATAATAAGATCTGAATCATTCTTTTTAACCAAGACCAATGTTTATTAATTACAGTGCCACACACACGCGCGGAAATAGCCGTGTTAGTCCAGTTGTGATAGTGCAGAATAGATGAGTTCTTCAGAATTAGGTGATACCTTTTTTATTTGGACTAACAATTTATGTCATAGGACAAGCTTTCGAGAGTTTTCCTCTCTTCCTCAGGTCAGCAACACTGATTTACAAAGGAATCTATGGCTAAAACAGAGGTTTGGAAAGCAGAGAAAAACAGAGATTTAGATAATCACTCTACTCTTTCCTAGATCTGTCTCAGCATCTCCCCTCATGAAATCCCTCTCCTGGCTTCCGATCAAATCCCGCATCTCACACTCCATTCTTCTCCTCACTTTTAAAGCTTTACATTCTTCTGCCCCTCCTTACATCTCATCCCTAATTTCTCGTTATGCACCATCCAGACTCTTGCGTTCTTCTCAAGGATGTCTTCTTTCTACCCCCTTTGTATCTAAAGCCCTCTCCCGCCTTAAACCTTTTTCACTGACTGCCCCACACCTCTGGAATGCCCTTCCCCTCAGTACCCGACTAGTACCCTCTCTATCCACCTTTAAGACCCACCTTAAGACACACTTGCTTAAAGAAGCATATGAATAGCACTGTAGATATTCTGAACACGATACATAAAGCTTGGCCCCCTGCAGACGCACTTACCAGAACTCCCTCCTACTGTCTCTGTACGTTCTACCTACCTACCAATTAGACTGTAAGCTCCTCAGGGCTGGGACTCCTCTTCCGAAATGTTACTTTTATGTCTAAAGCACTTATTCCCATGATCTGTTATTTATATTATCTGTTATTTATTTGATTACCACATGTATTACTACTGTGAAGCGCTATGTACATTAATGGCGCTATATAAATAAAGACATACAATACAATACAATAAGGGTGGGTTAGAAAGGGATGTTTGTAGACATTGGAAGGGTAATAAAACGGTGACAAGGAACAGCATGGAGGGGGAAGGGGATGCTGAGATGAGGGGAGGGGGGGGAGAAACGGTGTGGATAAGAACATTGGCAGAGAGGCAGGATAATTACAAACAATTGTGATAGTGTGTGAGAAACTCCATATCCGCATTAAGTCCTCTTGTTTTGATGTCAAAGAGTCTTATCATGCCGAGTTCAAATGTTTTCCGTTCTTGGGTGCGTTTAAACATTCCATTGAGGAGATAGATGAATGGATAGATAATGTTCGTTTAAATATGGGGAGCTAACACTTGGGAGGGTTTTCATTTCATTTGGCTCTGTCCCTTTTCTTTACCGCAGGGGTGACCAATTCCAGTCCTCAGGGGTCAGGTTTTAAGGATATCCCTGCTTCATTCAGTACAGGTGGCTCAGTCAAGCCCAATATATGGCATTAGGAAATGAATGTAATAGTATTTATAAGCAGGCAATGGCACAATTTACCAAGGGAATTATTATACGGCTGGCGAGCTGATGCAATCTAACAGGCTTTACATGCAAGTTGGCCAAATGAAGATGATGAAACCTTTGCACGTGGAACACAGTGATTGGAAGAGTCTTCAACTGAGCCACTGATTGAGCCAGCTGTGCTGAAGCAGGAATATCCTGGAAACCTGAGCTTTTGGGTGGCCCTTGAGGCCTGAAGTTAGCCTCTCCTGACACAAGCATTTGAAATAGGTAAAGAAGGGTGGGTAACCGTGTTGGGCCTTTTCTTCCAGGATATTGTATAAAGTGTTTTATTTCTTGGTTCAATGAAAGGTATCGCCCTACCTACTCCTCCCTCCTTTGCTATTTTACCACAAGCGTTGAAATATTATGATATGGCAATATTGAGAATAAATTAAATCAATATTTTGAACATCCCCCCCAAAAAGTGAAACAATAAAATAAGAAGGAGAGGCCATGCTCGTGGGGGGCAATATACCGACAATAATATGGCTGAACTCGTTGGTGCTTCTGGGGGGGAAGGTTTTTGCTGCTTTTAAATATATCAAACAGGAAGAATTTCTAGCACTGGAATCCGTTTTCATTTAGCAGTCCTGATGTTGGAAAACCCTAATTATATTTTATAGTGTCTGTGCTTCCTCCAAGGGATGGCAGAGCAAGATGATGCTTGTCACTGGCATATTGTACTTTCTGTTGCACTGACAATTCACACTTTTAAGTTCTCTAAATATAATAAGGTGTCGGGGATTCATATGCTACCTTTGAGTTGAAGAGACAGTCTGTGCATGTCAGTAGATATGTTCTTCAGAGGATTGTGCTAGGTGGCGGTGGGGATTGTTCAGATTTTGACAAGCCAAAGTGTTTCTGTGGGGTTAGATTTGTATGGCTCAGAGGAACAGCTGTCTACACATTGAAGTGAGAAGGAAAGAAGAGCAAACATCGGTGGGCCCAAGTAGGGAGAAACACCAAACACAGGTCGTGGTTGAGCTGTCCGATTTACTTGGACAGAACTGGGAGGACAAACCGTTGGGTATGGGATTGTAAGAGAAATGTAATGAAACCTTGATCATGGGTGGTGTGTAATTTTCCTTGAGGTTTCAAGCTGTCCAGGGCTGAATTGCAGCAGTAAAAAGATGGATGGTATCATCAAGAAAATATCTACGTTGAATTTGTTGGAAGGTTCTAAAAAGGTAGGACTCGGATCCCCTTCCAGAGAACATGTCACTGTTTTGTAGCAGTAACATAGGGCTGGTTTGGGAAGGTGTGTGGGGTTTAGCTCCAATGTTAGTCGTGTTTTATACTTTTTTATATATTTATAATGCTTAGGGTATTGTGATGGGCATTGAGCTCTGCACCGTTAGTTCCCCGGTTATTATTTATTTAAGGAATAGGAGGTTTCCTTATGTAAGAATAGTACACGTTTTTGTTCAAATCAAAATAAATCTTATTGCACAAATGTGGGCCTGCAGATATTGTTCACAAGCTGAGGGAAATCTATGACCTATGACCTAAACCAGCGGTGCGCAAACTGGGGGGGCACTGGATTTTCTAAGGGGGGCGCGCGGTTGCAGAGCCCCCGCGCTTTCCCCCCCATGAATGTAAATTAAATGCCAGAGGAGGCGCGATGCCTCTGCAACTTCACTTACCTGCTCTCAGCCCGCTCTTCCCTGACGTGTCACCATGACGCCACGGGGTCAAATGGCAACGTGTCACGTGACGTCATATGACCTGTGGAGCCCGAGAGCAGGAAAGGAGGGGGGGGTGTAGGCAAGGGGGAACAGAGACAAGGGGAGCGCGAACTTTAACGTTTGCACACCCCTGACCTACACAGTAGATGAGGTTGAAAAAAAAAGACCTCTATCCATAGTGTTCAACCTATATCAGGGGTGACCAACTCCAGTCCTCAAGGGCCACCAACAGCTCAGGTTTTCAGGATATCCCTGCTTCAGCACTGGTGGCTCAATCAGAGGCTCAGTCATTGACTGAGCCTCTGATTGACTGAGCCACCAGTGCTGAAGCTGGGATAACTTGAAAACCTGGCCTGTTGGTGGCCCTTGAGGACTGGAGTTGGCCACCATATCTGATCAAGTGGATTGCAGTGAGTTCAAAGCTGGGAAGTGCAAGTCACCAGACAGGAGCTTTCACTGCAGAAGGATTATATTAATTGCTTCAAAATAGACAACATGCAGTCATCTGAAAATAACTAACAAGCTTAGTCCCTGGTTTAGGGGGGAGGGGGTGTAAGAAGGGGGTTCTGTATGCTAAGTAATACATTTTAATTTTTTTTATTTTTCATAATGGGTATTATTTTCTGTTATAAGAAACCTCACTGGGTAACTGCATGCAAGATGTTTCATTCTGAAAGGATTTGTTCATTTAATAAAAGATGAGGGAAGAGCTGTCGGGGAGCGTGGTTCATGGGTTGTAGTTAATCTCCTTAAAACAGATTGGATTCCATATCCTTTTCATTGTGTGAGGGGATTTATCCGGTGTACGTCTGCGCTTCCAGATTTGAACATGAAAATTGCAATCAGCAGAACAAGCGGAAGATTTCCACAACCCAAAAACCGATGCCACGGGATCCGTGTTGATGAAAAGTTACATTTTTACACCAAATTCTGTTTTTTAAAAATACATTTAGGTTTGTTCAGCTCTCAAACACTTAAAGCTTATTAAAAGCAAATGCTTTTGTATAAATAGATTATGCAATGATAATATGTGCTGGAAATGTACGCAGTGCTGCACATAGAATCTGGCACAATGACTCCCTACCCTAAGGAAGTTATAATCTAATTTTGGCCTCCCCCAGGGTCACAGGAAGAGTTGGGACTTGGATTCACATCAGGTTAATCTGCTGTTACAGGCAGGGTTTTCTTTTACTAGTAAACCACTGCGTCTCTGTAATACAAAGAATGTACAGCTCAACCCCCTTATAACGCTGTGCTTGGGGTCCAAAGAATCACATCGCGTTATAAGCGGATCGCGTTAGAAATAATGTACAATTGTATGCATTGTGCAATAAAGTATTTAAGATACCAATAATCGTGTTGTAAAGTATTTATAAATAAGAAAATTGGGAGCCACGGTGGCATCGCGTTATAAGCGGATTCGCGTTGTAGCAGATCGCGTTATAACAGGGTTGAGCTGTATTTTCACTCGTCCCTCGTGTCCTTGGGTAAAACACTCCTCGTTCTGCTACACTCCGGCACTCGGGTAGACAGATTGTTGGGGGGGGGCTGGGATTGACCCGGCGGTCTTGGTACATGTTGGCACCAATGACAAAGTTAGAGAAAGATGGAGGGTCCTAAAAAATGATTACAGGGATCTAGGCCAAAAGCTTAAGGCAAGGACCTCCAAGGTAGTATTTTCTGAAATACTACCAGTGCCATGCGCTACCGCAGGGAGACAGTCAGAGATCAGGGAGGTTAATGCATGGCTAAGAAAGTGGTGTAGGAAGGAGGGGTTTGGGTTTTTAGAGCACTGGGACTCCTTTTCTGAGAGGTGCCATCTATATTCTAGGGACGGATTGCACCTCAATGAAGAGGGATCTTCTGTGCTAGGGGGGAGAATGCTAAAAAGGTTGGAGGAGATTTTAAACTAGGATGGAGGGGGGAGGGGAATGAAACAGATAATGAACTAAATGGAATAGATGAGGATACAAGGTGGTATGGAGGTAGAATAGGGGCAAGTGCAAGTTTGACAAGCAGTGAGATACCCATAGTAAATAGAGATAATACTAGAAAACGTCTAAAGACTAAACCAAGTGGGAGCAGAAAGGAAGGAGCAGATAAGATAATAGTACAGGCTGAAAAAAACCGTACATGCATGCTTGCTAATGCAAGAAGCCTGACAGATAAAATGGGGGAGCTTGGATTAATAGCTACAAGGGAGCAGTATGATATCATAGGCATTACTGAAACATGGTGGGATGAAACTCATGACTGGACAGTTAATTTAAAGGGGTATTCTCTTTTTCGGAAGGATCGAACAAATAAAAGGGGAGGTGGAGTATGTCTATATGTTAAACCAGATCTAAAACCTATTATAAGGGATGATGTCTATGAAGGGAATGATAAAATGTAGAGACCTTGTGGATAGAAATTAGCAGTGGAGGTAAAAGTATAAAGAAAATGTTTGTGGGAATATGCTATAAACCACCAAATATCTGTGAGATTGAGGAAGCTAAAATACATTTGCAAATGGAGAAGGCATCAAAACTGGGTCATGTTTGCATAATGGGGGATTTTAATTATCCAGACATAGACGGGGGCAATGAGATTAGCGTTACAACAAAAGGAAACAGGTTTTTGGGGGTGCTTAAAGATAATTATATGACCCAAATTATTGAGGAACCAACCAGGAGAGGGGCAGTTCTGGATTTGGTCATATCAAACAATGTAGAAGTAATAACAAATATTCAAGTCCTGGAACATTTGGGTAACAGTGATCATAACATGGTCTCATTTGAAATAAATTATCAACAAACAGATTACTTGGGTTCAACAAAGACTTTAAACTTTAGAAAGGCAGATTTTAATAAACTGAGTTCTAATCTAGTAGTAATACAATGGGATGATGTTTTTGCAGGGAAAAATGTAGAGGATAAATGGGCAGTCTTTAAAACATTGTTAGAAAAGCACACTTATCAGTGTATACCCTTGGGTAATAAGTATAAAAGAAATAAGTCAAAACCAATGTGGCTAAATAAACAGGTAGGGGAGGAAATGGACAAGAAGAGGAAGGCGTTTAGATTCTTTAAGTCAGAAGGGACAGAGACATCGTATCAGAATTATAAGGCATGTAACAAAAATTGCAAAAGGGTAATTAAATTAGCAAAAATGGATAATGAAAAAAGGATTGCAATAGAAAGTAAGGTCAACCCTAAAAAGTTCTTTAAGTACCTTAATAATAAAAAAACGAGAAAAGAAAATATAGGACCCTTTCAGTGTGAGATAGGTAGGCAGATTATTGGAGATAAGGAAAAAGCTGAGGTATTAAACAAATTCTTTGCCTCTGTGTTTACCAGGGAAGAATCAAGTACAATAGTAGCGCCACAGGAGGAAGCCACAACCTCCATATTAATGAACAATTGGTTAACTGAGGAAGAAGTTCATAAGCGACGTGAAAAAATTAAAGTAAATAAGGCACCTGGCCCCGATGGCATACATCCAAGAGTTCTCAAGGAGTTAAGCTCAGTAATAGCAAAACCATTATATTTAATATTCAAGGACTCCATTTCCACAGGCTCAGTACCACAAGATTGGCGTAAAGCAGATGTGGTGCCTATATTTAAAAAGGGAGCTAGATCACACCCGGGGAATTACAGACCTGTAAGCCTGACTTCAATAGTAGGGAAACTACTTGCAGGTTTAATACGGGATAATATTCAGGAATACCTAATGGAAAACAAAATTATTAGTAATAGTCAGCATGATTTATGAAGGATAGATCTTGCCAAACTAACCTTATTTGTTTCTTTGAGGAGGTAAGTAGGAATTTAGACCAGAGTAATGCAGTTGATGTGGTCTACTTACATTTTGCAAAGGCTTTTGATACGGTTTCACACAAGAGGTTGGTGTACAAAATAAAGAAAATTGGACTCAGTAATAATATATGCACCTGGATTGAAAACTGGTTAAAGGACAGACACAGAGGGTTGTCATAAATGGAACTTTTTCAGGTTGGGCTAAAGTCGTGAGAGGAGTACCTCAAGGATCGGTACTGGGACCACTGCTTTTTAACTTGTTTATTAATGTCCTTGAGGTTGGGATCGAGAGCAAAGTCTCCATCTTTGCTGATGATACTAAATTGTGTAAGGTAATAGAATTAGAGCAGGATGTAATTTCTCTTCGGAAGGACTTGGAGAGACTGGAAACGTGGGCAGGTAAATGGCAAATGAGGTTTAATACAGATAAATGTTAGGTTATGCATTTGGGATGCAAGAATAAAAAGGCGACTTACAAATTAAATGGAGATATATTGGGGGAATCCTTGATGGAGAAGGATTTAGGAGTGCTGGTAGACAGCAGGCTTAGCAATAGTGCCCAATGTCATGCAGTAGCTGCAAAGGCAAACAAGATCTTATCTTGCATCAAACGGGCAATGGATGGAAGGGAAGTAAACATAATTATGCCCCTTTACAAAGCATTAGTAAGACCACACCTTGAATATGGAGTACAATTTTGGGCACCAATCCTAAGAAAAGACATTATGGAACTAGAGAGAGTGCAGAGAAGAGCCACCAAATTAATAAAGGGGATGGACATTCTAACTTATGAGGAGAGGCTAGCTAAATTAGATTTATTTACATTAGAAAAGAGGCGTCTAAGAGGGGATATGATAACTATATACAAATATATTCAGGGACAATACAAGGAGCTTTCAAAAGAACTATTCATCCCACGGGCAGTACAAAGGACTCGGGGCCATCCCTTAAGGTTGGAGGAAAGGAAATTTCACCAGCAACAAAGGAAAGGGTTCTTTACAGTAAGGGCAGTTAAAATGTGGAATTCATTACCCATGGAGACTGTGATGGCAGATACAATAGATTTGTTCAAAAAAAGGTTGGACATCTTTTTAGATGGGAAAGGTATACAGGGATATACCAAATAAGTATACATGGGAAGGATGTTGATCCAGGGATTAATCCGACTGCCAATTCTTGGAGTCAGAAAGGAATTAATTTTTCCCCTTAATGGGGTTTTTTGTTTGCCATCCTCTGGATCAATAAGTAAGTATAGATATAGAATAAAGTATCTATTGTCTAACTTTAGCATAGGTTGAACTTGATAGACGTACGTCTTTTTTCAACCTCATCTACTATGTAACTATGTAACTCCGTTACCTGGGGTCACCAGGGACTCGAGGAAATTGTTCATATTAAAGTCCGTCAGCACGGAGAACGCATGTGACATGCGGAATTGTGACGAACATTGCTCAGGATTCAATTCACCCGCCGCATTGTATGGTACTCCACGCATGGGGGAGAGTTCGGTAAACGGAATGATTTGTTTTTGCCAATGGGGTGATCAGCGCATCCAATTTTGAGAAGCTTGATTGTCGCATCTAATCTGATTCTTAAATAGAATAAACTATAGTCTGTTTTATTAATGAAATGAGCTTATTGATATGTGTGATAAACTAACCTGCATTATATGTTTCTATGTACAGTTTTCCCTTTAGATAATTAATGTTTCCCTTCCTATCAATATGACAACATATATGTATGTAAAAATTATATTAGGGGCATCTATTACAGTGGGGACCATAATGTCAATATATATATATATATATATATATATATATATATATATATATATATATATATATATATATATATATATATTGACATTATGGTCCCCACTGTAATAGATGCCATGTAATAGATATATATATATATATATATATATATATATATATATATATATAATCAAAAAATAAATAGATAATACCGTTCTGTGGCTAACGAAATGCTTTTATTTGTGCGAGCTTTCGAGATACACTGATCTCTTCCAGCGATGTAACATCGCCGGAAGAAGAGAAGCATTTCGTTAGCCACAGAACGTTATCATCTATTTATTTTTTGATTATATATATATATATTTTACTGTGCTTCTTACAAGATTATATAGTTGATTCATTTTTTAGAACAGAGTGGAACTTCTGCTATTGTAGATTTCAATGACCAACAGTAACTGATTCGTTTTCATTAACCTGTTTGTGTGTAGTGTATAACTTTTTGAATGTTGGAACATCCTGATTTAAATTTGTTCATTAAAGTATATATGTATCATCTCAAAATCGGTTCTTTAACAGCCGTAACAAAATATATATTCTTTCTACTACTGCAAAATAAATAAAAAAGCCATGCAAAAGTAGAAGTGTTGTCAACTCGGACCGTTTTCAGGTCAAACCAATCAATACACTCACATTTTTTTATGTCTGGAATTGGCAGGTTACCTGGGATCTGCTTTTTACATTATCTCTGAAAATTGATGGCAAATATTGATTTAGCGGTTTTGTTCCTATAATGGTATTCCACTTACATACCGTACTATTCATTCCAACAGTTAGGTCATCAACTTGCGATAGCCGTGACATAGGCAGCACACGCCCTCTTTTGGTAAGAAGTAAAATTGCCCGACGTAGGTTTACCCAACAAACTGCCCGTTCTAACTATCAACAGCATGTTCTGTATATAAAGATACACATGTTTACGAGCAGATATTCACTGGTTTCATTTATAGTTCACTGCTTTTGCTGTAGCATCCAAAGCAATAACATAACGGCCACATGTTGAAATATACCATTTTTGTTTTTTAAAGTTTTTTAAATGTTGTTTTACCACAGTTTTTTTTCTCTCTCCTTATTTGCTAAACATTTTAGGCTCAGAAGAATGAAAGGGAATCTATCAGGCAGAAGCTGGCACTTGGCAGTTTCTTTGACGATGGCCCTGGAATTTATACCAGCTGCAGCAAAAGTGGGAAGCCAAGCCTTTCCTCTAGGTGAGTGAGTGTGTGTGTGTGTGTGTGTGTGTGTGTGTGTGTGTGTGTGTGTGTGTGTGTGTGTGTGTGTGTGTGTGTGTGTGTGTGTGTGTGTGTCGCTGGTTTTATGTATTGGGGGTCATTCTGTATCAGTCGAAGTGGCTGTTTGGGTCTTTTTTCCCCATAGACATCCATGGGTATTTTGGCTGCGAACGTCCCTAGAGTAGTGTTGCCACGTGTAAGTTTTTATAGTAACGGGACGCCAAAATCCAGTATTAAAGTGTGATGTCATAATGAGCGATGAATGATTTGCAAACGCTTCGGGCACACAGTATCTCTTGCTTAACCGCTAAATTATTTTGTTTTGATCATCTCTGCGCTTGGCGGTTCGGGGGAAAGACGCAAACTGGGTAACGCCTGTAGGGGTGGGAGAGTAACACCTAATAGGGGTGGGGGTCATGGTATTATGAGATGACCAGGCAGTGTCCTAACTTTATTATTTGAATAACTACATTTAGCAACATCTATCGGAAAAGGCAACTATTACATTCAAGTAGAAATCTTTTACGTTTTTAGGGCTGATTTAATTAGTCATTTTAAGTTCAGGCATTTCACGCCAAGGCGCTAAAATACGGGACAATGATGCGTCCCGAAAGTCCTTTCTGGGACAAGTCAATGAAATAGCGGACCATTCCGTATATATACGGGACGTCTCGCAGCCCTAGCTTAGTGGCCACCTTGACATATGTAGGGTAAGCGCCAATTTCTTTCTTGGATGCAATGTGTTGCTTGGATTGTATTTTTACAGCGAATGGGTTAATTTAGTCATTGATAACATGCTTCACCCAACAGTACATTTCCATACTAATAATGAATAATACAAGTGGGTAAGTCACAATTTCCTGTTTGCTCCCATGTTCCCCATCCAGAGCCCGATCTCACACTGTTGAACTGAATTTGGTCAGCAGGGGCATGAAATAATTCTTTCCGGATGCTGCTCTGTGGTATATTTAAAACATGGTAATCCTTTTTTTTTTTTAATGTTTTTTTGTTTCTATCTAGACTCCAAAGTGGGATGAACTTGCAGATTTGCTTTGTTAATGACAGTGGTAGTGACAAGGACAGTGATGCCGATGACAGCAAAACTGAAACCAGCCTGGATACCCCACTATCTCCAATGGTAAGTATTGTACCATGGGCAAAAAAGGATCTAACCCTTGCCTGGACTGTTGATCCCTTTGATGCTAGAAGCCTGTGCAGTACGGTACATTGCTGACAGGGAAGGCGTTCAAAAACATGTATCCAATTTAGGCAGCAGTCCAGACTGATCGACAATTATTACTTTGTGTTCTATCCTACTTACTTGAAGAGCGTTTTGATGCCCTCTCCAGTGCTGTTTTTGTTTTTAAAAGCTGGTGCTCCGTTCTGGAGATATAAGCGTTTGAAATACTAAGTGGTTAAAATGGAGCTCTCCCCAGAGCCCAGTCTTAGGCCGCGCATATAGTGCCGTCGATGGTGACACCCGTCGCTGACGCCACAGGCGAAAGTTATATTTTGCTGGGCGGCGGCGTCGCGGGTTTCCTAGCATGTGATTGGTTCAAGGGCTATCACATGAGGCGATGGCCCTTGAAAAATCAAATTTTGCCGGCTACCAGTTTTCGCGACGTCGCTCTGTCTCATTGTCGCCGTTGCGCTCACTATAAGCACACGTGACGGCAATGCATTTGTTTTCAGGCGACGTCACGTCGCCGGCACTATAAGCGTGGCCTTAAGGTTACCGTGGTAACATCAGAAGCGAGCGATTAAGAAAATCATGACTAAAACCATCAGGATATACTCTGGGTACAAGATATTACCATTATGAGTTACTCACATAGACTTCTGGGGGGGGGGGATTGCTTTAAAATATATATATGAATATAAGTCTACAAAATGTAACAATCCCTCTAAATGCGTCTGTGCCGTGAAGAAGACAGACAGACAGTGTCGTCATCTGTGTGATTTGGGCTCTAGAGGAAGCCAGGGAGTCCCTGGGGCTCTGAGCCCTTCCTGGCTTCGGGGAGGAGTAGGAATGGGTTGAACCGGCATTAAAGGGAACCCGTTCCTTGTTTATCACATTTCCTTTCACTGCAAACCAGGCTTAATCCAGGGGCGGGCAACTGCAGTCCTCAAGAGCCACCAACCAGTCAGGTTTGCAGGATATCCCTGCTTCAGCACAGGTGGCTCAATCGAGCCACTGATTGAGCCGCCTGTGCTGAAGCAGGGATATCCTGCAAACCTGACCTGTTGGTGGTGCTTGAGGACTGCAGTCGCTCGCCACTAGATTAAGTACATAGCCTCTGCTATATTGTTACATAAAATATCCTTTCTCCTCCCCCCCCCCCCACCCCCCTAGAAACGGTTTTGCTCACATCCCTGTCTTTGTCTTTGTAGAGCAAGCAAAGCTCTTCCTACTCCGACAGAGACACTACTGAAGAAGAGTCCGAGTCCTTCGAAGACATGGATTTTATCTCTAGACAAAAGAAACTGCAAGCAGAAGCCAAAATGGCCCTGGCAATGGCAAAACCCATGGCCAAAATGCAAGTGGAAGTGGAGAAGCAAAACCGGAAGAAGTCCCCAGTAGCTGATCTTGTAAGAGCTGAATGCAGCGTGTCTACATGTTACAGGGCGGTGATGTGCACATTGTTACGTCACAGCAGGGAAAGGGTTGCAGCTGTTTATTACGATACTGTTTATCTGTTGAGACCTATCCCAGCTTCACTTTGCAAAGCCAATAGCCAACATGACACTGATGAGACCCAAAAGGTCGAAACAGTGGTCTGAGAGTGGGTTACTGGCTTTGTACTGCTTTAACCCAGGTCGTGCTGAAAAGCTGTGTAATTCGGCAGGCATAAGGTTATAGGGGTCTGTGTTAAAATGGGTAAGAAGCGAAATGTGCTCATTTACATGTCATTTCCCAGAATCCCTGGCTGCATTGGAAGCACTGTATGTCAAGAGATAATAAGGAAGAGCAGGGCTGCAGACCTGTTTGAGACGTATGAAAGTGCTCACAAGTGATATTTTTATTTGCCGTTTATCTGAAACATATACCTAAAAATACCATTTTAATTTAGCCTACGTGCTATAATGTTACTAAATATTGTTATTTATACTGCAATATAAATAGAATGCAAATTAGTCAGAGAACTGCTGTAAAGTAAATATTTTCAGAAACAGGTGACTGTTTAAGTTTATGGTGCTATCAAAAAGTCACATTTTTGGTTTTCAGTTGTAAGTTGGTAAACAAATATCACACACAAATCGACATTGAACTAGTTAAGTAAAGTTTCTCCAATAGGTATTGCTACTTGAATATAATTCGTCCTCATTGGTACTGAAACAACGAGAAAAAACAACTGTAAATCTTCTCATTATCGTGCCGGTAAATTTGTTGAATTAATTTCTTCCTAGAATAAAAGTAATTTGTACGTAAGGATAATAAAACCTAAAAAATGACTGTCGGTTTTAAAGTAATTGTCATTATTTGTGTGGGTTTATTCTCACTGAAGGCTTAAGTTGCAAGTATTGCACTAGCTTTTTATTCCTTCGGTTTATGGAGAATTTGTTCATTTTCTAACACCGGTTTGAAGCAGGGGGGTCTCCATAGCTGAACCCCATTAATTTCCGCTCCGTGGACCCCCTGCTTCCGGAGATACTTACCTCCGCATGGGGTGTCGGTAGCCGCTCCCAGCGGAGCCGGCTGGGTTTTAACGTTTAAAGCCCCCGCATCGTTTGGGCCAATAGGAAGCCGAACCTGATGACCTCACGGGTTCCTATTGGCTCGCAGGGTGCGGGAGCTTTGAAACTCCATTACATGAACCCTGCTAGCCGAGCGGAGTACATTAACCCTAACCCTGCTTTAGTACATTAATGACCGAGATTAACCCTCTTCTACTCCTAGCTGCCACACATGCCTCACATCAGTGAGTGCCTGATGAAAAGAAGTTTAAAAACTACTGATCTGAGAGATATGACTATCGGGCAGCTCCAGGTGATCGTCAACGACCTCCACTCTCAAATAGAAAGTAAGTGTTGTGTTTCCGTCCGTTTACTTGAAGATGTTGAAGGAAGCTATTGTGACGTCGGGAAGATCGACTGCGCCTGTAGAAATTCCTGTGTGCTGCGTACAGCGCATTAATTATATGGTCATTGTGACGCGCTTTGAGTCCCATGGGGAGAAAAGCGCTATATGAAATAAAGTTGTTGTTAGTATGTAAACTCAAGTAATCTGTCATGGAAACCTAGAGAGGGGGATCTGACTGAGGGGGATCTGACTGAGGGGGATCTGACTGAGCGGGATCTGACTGAGGGGGATCTGACTGAGGGAGATCTGACTGAGGGGGATCTGACTGAGGGGGATCTGACTGAGGGGGATCTGACTGAGGGGGATCTGACTGAGGGAGATCTGACTGAGGGAGATCTGACTGAGGGGGATCTGACTGAGGGGGATCTGACTGAGGGGGATCTGACTGAGGGGGATCTGACTGAGGGGGATCTGACTGAGGGGGATCTGACGATTACAATTTGCTGTTTGTACAGTCACCTCTCTTCCTCGCTTCCTAATGATTGGTGGATGTAGGTTTCTGTGGCACTCTTTAGGAAGCGTGACCATGTCCCGCATCGTTACTGAGCAACGGTATTTCTGACATTGACCCTTTCACATCCATTGTGTCTCTGGAAATGGCAAACGTTTGCTGTTTGCCCAGAGTAAAATAGTGTCCAAGTCATTTACTTGAAGATAGCTGTTGGGTGCGTTAATGAACTTGTTGGCGAGTAGGAACGAGTCCCTGGCGGGCAGGAAGTGCACCTTGTGCGCTGTGCGGGAGGGACGGGATTGCAGGTACACAGCATGTGGAGGGGAGGCCGCAATTCATCCTGCAGTCAGCAGGGGCTGCTGTGCTGCACTTCCTCTCCTCCTGCTGCTAAACTCATCCTTGTGGGAGAGGAAAATGGAGCCTGTGACCAGCATGGTTTACTGAGGGGAGACCCCATCTCCTCTAAAAGAGTCGGTGTACTCTGCTTCCCAGGCTAGGGTTGCCAGGTGTCCAGTATTGAACCGGACTGTCCTGTATTTGGACACTCTGTCCAGGAACAAATTAGAGTTAATACTGAGGTTGTATGTGTATACCGGTATTACCTCTCTGGGCGTGAATGTGTATACCGACCGGTATACACATTCTCTGGGCGTGTATGTGTATACCGGTATTACCTCTCTGGGCGTGTATGTGTATACCGGTATTACCTCTCTGGGCATGTACGTGTATACCGGTATTACCTCTCTGGCGTGTGTGTATACCGGTATTACCTCTCTGGGCGTGTATGTGTATAACGGTATTACCTCTCTGGGCGTGTATGTGTATACCGGTATTACCTCTCTGGGCGTGTATGTGTATACACCGGTATTACCTCTCTGGTCCTGTATGTGTATACCGGTATTACCTCTCTGGGCGTGTATGTGTATGCCTGTATGTGAATACCAGTATTACCTCTCTGGGCGTGTATGTGTATAACGGTATTACCTCTCTGGGCGTGTATGTGTATAACGGTATTACCTCTCTGGGCGTGTATGTGTATACACCGGTATTACCTCTCTGGTCCTGTATGTGTATACCGGTATTACCTCTCTGGGCGTGTATGTGTATGCCTGTATGTGAATACCGGTATTAACTCTCTGGGCGTGTATGTGTATACCGGTATTACCTCTCTGGGCGTGTATGTGTATACCGGTATTACCTCTCTGGGCGTGTGTGTATACCGGTATTACCTCTCTGGGCGTGTATGTGTATACCGGTATTACCTCTCTGGGCGTGTATGTGTATACCGGTATTACCTCTCTGGACGTGTATGTGTATACCGGTATTACCTCTCTGGGCGTGTATGTGTATGCCTGTATGTGAATACCAGTATTACCTCTCTGGGCGTGTATGTGTATAACGGTATTACCTCTCTGGGCGTGTATGTGAATACCGGTATTACCTCTCTGGGCGTGTATGTGTATACCGGTATTACCTCTCTGGGCGTGTATGTGTATACCGGTATTACCTCTTTGGACAGTGACCTGACCAGTTTGTGTGTCCGCGGGATTTCCCCGAGCAGGGAGAGATAACAGGGCTGTTGCTAGGGGCTGGGCAGCTTCCTCCATCCTGATTGGCTGCTGCTAATGGGTAATGCAGCCAATCAGGAGATGTCAGGGGCCTGGGAGAGGAGGAAACAGCATGGAGTGGAGAGGTGTTTGTGTGTGTGTTCTGCCCTCAGGGAGGATAAGCGTTTCACCGTTTCATTTCTACCCAGCGGCCCTTTTTATTAAAAAAAAGATCTTTTAATAGATTTGTTTTTCAGACCCCTCATTCTTGACAAACATATAGTATGTACTGAAGCCGATACCAAGATAGCCACTAATAAATGTTATTAGAGATTGTGGTCTCAAATAGTTCATGTTTTCCAAATGCATACCTGTTTATTCAAATACCCAAATTGATCACATAAAGCATGAACTAAAGAAAAATAAAACATTTGCGTTTTAGGCTTGAATGAAGAACTAGTTCAGCTTCTCCTCATCAGAGATGAGTTGCACATGGAACAAGACGCAATGCTGGTGGACATAGAAGACTTTACTAGGTACGCATTTCTTGAGCAGCTTTTGTACATGTTCACTATACCCAGATGTTGTGAAATGCAGGTGCGCTCAATTACAGTCCTCAAGCCCCTCCCCCCAACAGGTCAGGTTTTCAGGAAAGCCTAGCTTCAGCCCAGGTGGCTCAATCAGAGGCTCAGTCGAAGACTGATTGAGCCACCTGTGCTGAAGCAGGGACTAATTGAGCCAGCTACGCTGAAGCAGGGATATTGTGATAACCTGACCTGTTTGGTGTGGGGGGGGGGGGGGGGGGCTTGAGGACTGGAGTTGAGCGCCCCCTGGTGTAATGTATGGCATTAAAATCTTGTATTCACTAAACTCCTCTCAGTAATAGCTAGTGCAGATCAGTGAGTGAGAGAGTTCCCGGAAGGTGCTATCTAAAATAGTTTGTTTTTCAAGGGACATTGAAAGCTCTCAACATATTCAAACTTCTGAGAGAGACACAGGGGAGAGAGACACAGGGGAGAGAGACACAGGGGAGAGAGACACAGGGGAGAGAGACACAGGGGAGAGAGACACAGGGGAGAGAGACACAGGGGAGAGAGACACAGGGGAGAGAGACACAGGGGAGAGAGACACAGGGGAGAGAGACACAGGGGAGAGAGACACAGGGGAGAGAGACACAGGGGAGAGAGACACAGGGGAGAGAGACACAGGGGAGAGAGACACAGGGGAGAGAGACACAGGGGAGAGAGACACAGGGGAGAGAGACACAGGGGAGAGAGACACAGGGGAGAGAGACACAGGGGAGAGAGACACAGGGGAGAGAGACACAGGGGAGAGAGACACAGGGGAGAGAGACACAGGGGAGAGAGACACAGGGGAGAGAGACACAGGGGAGAGAGACACAGGGGAGAGAGACACAGGGGAGAGAGACACAGGGGAGAGAGACAGAGACTGTATTTCTGGCCTAAGGAAGAGAGGAGAACGCTCGAAAGCTTGTTCTATGACATTAATTGTTAGTCCAAATAAAAAAAGGTATCACCTAATACTGAACTCATTTATTCTGCACTATCGCAACTGGACAGACACGGCTATTTCCATGTGTGTATATATATATTGATTTATTTATAGCAAGGCCTCCTTCCTATGACTTCTCTGTATACTATGTATTTTCTTGAAGAATAAATTGCAGATTAACGCAGAAAATCTATATATTTTTTTGTTGCAATGTTTCTTCTGTGTAAGAACTGTACTGCATCGCCACCTATAGGTAGCCAGCCAGTCATACACATTGTTTTAACAACACATTTGTCTTCCAAATTCATTTGAACGAGCCGCCGCTTAACTCTGCTTAGTCTTTAAGGCCCTAAATGGGAATCAGCAGCTGGCTGTCTTCTGTGTTCATGGGATGCAGTTTGATACTAGTTCATAGGGAGCTTCTCTCTGAACTCGCTGCTTCCTGTCACACGCTGTTCCCTGTCCATGCTGATGTGACAAATAGAAGTTGGTGGGTGTGAGATAATGGCCATACAATTTCTCCCACTACTTTGTCTGTTGTGTCACCTTTCGACTAGATGGTATCCTACTAGGTAACATGGAGGGTAAAGGGAGTTCGGGAGAGATGGACCGCTTATTCTAGTGCCCAAAAAAAGCCATAGTGGCCAACTCCAGTCCTCAAGGGCCACCAACAGGTCAGGTTTTCAAGATATCCTTGTTTCAGCGCTTCTTCGACTGAGCTACGTGTGCTGAAGCAGAGAGATCCTGAAAAACTGACTTGTTTTTGGCTCTTGAGGACTGGAGTTAGCCACTTTCTTGCACTAGACTAATCTGCATTCATCCAACACCGATTTTTAAATGCATTTTCCCTGGGCTAGCGCAGTGCTCGTAAAGTTACTGATTAACCCCAGCAGGATTTGTTGAACGCCTGGTAGTAACATGATTGCGTTTCCTTTCCCCAGACACGCTGAAAGTCAGCAGAAGCACATGGCAGAGAAAATGCCGACAAAATAAAGCGACAAGCCATTGAACCTTAGGAGAAAAAAAAAAAGCTAAACTTTATTTTGCTTTTGTGATTGTCCAAATGCTGAAGATGATACACAAGAAAAATCCGTGTTTGTCTTTGATAATGTCTGAAGCTTTATACGTCCAGTGATTGGCCTCTGCTTCCTAATTTATTTTAACTTGTGCCACTTAATATCAGGCATTTTAACAAAATACTATTACTAGATGTACAGTACTTATGCCATTACGGAATATGGATTAAGAGACACAGAGCATAGTTACAAATTTTTATTTTTTTTGGTTTTACATTTTTAAGTTGATCAGTATTTTACCATGACTACTTTTTATTCCTCACTGTAGTTTTCAAATACAAATGTTATTGACGGTGCTAAACAAGTCAAAACGTACATGCCTGCCTCATCGTAACGTTGTAGCACTCCGTATCTTGTATAATGCGATCGGTTTTCAACATTTTGTGAATGTTGATAATCTGACTTCCATTTTTTTTAGATGTGCCATTATATTATATTATTATTCCGTTGGATTGAAAAGGTCACCTTCAAAGTTTAATGTATAAATATGTAAAATAAACTTTAAACCTTTGTTTCATATGATACGTGTTTTTGTTCCAATGCTCCTGCAGAACATACAGCCGTTTTACATCGGGAATGTTTCACACTGTGAGGCCGTTTCGTCGTTTTAATGTGTTTTATAGTTTTCACAGATTTGGGTTTTCAAAATATTAACTGCTAAAGGTACAAAAGAAATTGATAGATAATTAAATACATAATGCTTTTTATTTTAAGATGGTTAAATACCGTACCTAACTGAGGTAAGGCTACTACAACAATCTTAATCATGCATAAAGCATCGTTGGTGCTTTACAGCTTAGCACTGTTTAGTAAATCTGCCCCCCCCCCTAAATTATTTTACATGAATGTTTCTCCAAAATAGAAAATAAATTGCAACTATTTAGCATGCTATGTGGGGGGGTTAACTTAAGAAGTACGGTGCCTCTGTCCCATATAAATAAGACACGTGGTGTTAGACATAGGCATTTATATTGTTTTCATTCTCAGACACACGTTGTGAAAACAATATATGCCCGTGTCTCACACCACGCGTCTATTTATATGGGACAGGGGCACCGTGCTGAAGCATGATGGCTGCTTACTTGTGACTACTTTAGTCAGAGCCGTTGGCACAAACAAATTGGTGACCTGAGGATATACCATGTCCCTCTTAAAGCAGCAGATCAAGTTTAAAAATAAATATATACTTGTCCATTCAATATGTGCATCAATACAATCTACACACTGACAAGTGATTGGCTAAGTTGCCGATCGATCCGTTCTCCTGTGATCGATCGGCAAAGGTTCTTCTCGGGGGTTCACTAAATCACTGTCAGTGCTGCAGAAGAGGACCAAAGATGCAAAGTTCTGTGGGGAAGATCATGTGAGTAGAAACACAAACACAAACAAAAGTTCCCTAATGAATGCACTCGCAGTAACCAGTGTAGTAAGAATGCGTAGAAATAAAACCCTTTTAATGGTATAGTCTAAAATAATAACAGAAACAGTATTAGGCAGCACACAAAACTCTGCATAAAGTGAAATAATAGGTGCCAAACGGGAACAAGGAGGACCCTGTTTCCTCCCAAATAATCAATAAACCACAAATGTTCCCAGCACTCAAACGGAAAGAACAGATAGTAAATGGATCAGCCAGGGCAAGGACTTTTAACTCCCCGTGTTTTCCCTTTCCCTCTCCCCTCTCCCTTCTCCCGTTCCCTGTCCTTGTCCCTGCCCCAGCACATAGTGCTTTCTTTTTTGGTCCTTGTTTGACCATTTTTTTGCATCATTCGTGTACCATTAAATACTTACTTTTGGCTGATCCATTTACTATCTGTTCTTTCCGTCTGAGTGCTGGGAACATATGTGGTTTATTAGTCTAAAATAATGTTTTAGTGAGGGACTCGGTGTCTGTAATTCCATGACCAATCCCTTAGACCAGGGGAGTGCAATCTTTTTTCCCTGTTCCGCCCTGCCGGCTTTTCTCCTCTCTCCGCGCCCCCCTCTTACCTCGGCTCCGGTGTCCACATCATGCATCACATGACCTCGCGGCATCATTTGACGCCACGTTGCCATGGCGACGCGTCTCCAGAAGGCGCCAAGGTAAGTGAAGTTTACAGAGGCCTTGCCGCTTCCCCGGTACTTCATTTGAGTTCCTTCGGGAAGCACGCGGGGCCTCTGTAAACCCCGCACCCCCCGCAGACAATCTCGCGCCCCCCATTTTGCGCACCGCTGCCACATACATATAACATTTTGCATATACAGTATATAAATGCTTATTTGTCGCCTATTTCTTCTTGTATCCTATGTAATCCATACATTGATTTCCAATGGAATGATATTGATACGATCGTTTATTCTTTGGAACATCAGTGCTGGCCCAATTTCTCACGTTTAAATTGGTCCAATGTATGGTATTAATATTTTTACTTTTTACAAAAACCCAGAGGTAATAAATATATCTCTGGGCCCTAAATCACTAAGCAGTGAAGAAGCCACGTTGAAATGATACACGGTACACAGAACTTAATGTAAAAGAGGCTACATAAAACATACTTTGGTAATGTAACCACAACTCTAAAATCTATTGTTGTGGGGTCATGTGCTAGTGAAGAAGATGAACATAAATTAGCAGTCACTGTTTGATTCATATCCTATAGCAGGGGGGCGCAAACTTTTTTCCCTGCGCCCCCCTGACGGCTGTCCCCTCGCTCCCGCGCCCCCCCCAACCCCAACTTACCCGCGCTCCGGCGTAATGACGTCACGTTGCCATAGCAACGTGACGTCACATGACCTCGCAGCGTCATTTTGACGCCGCGTTGCCATGGCGCCGCAGGGAGGAAGCCGCCGGAGCCACGGTAAGTTAGGTTTACAGAGGCCCTGCAGCTCCCCCGGCACTTAATTTAAGTGCCTTCGGGAAGCGCGCGGGGCCTCTGTAAACCCCGCGCCCCCCGTCGGCAGTGTCGCGCCCCCCCTGGGGGTCGCGACCCACAGTTTGCGCACCGCTGTCCTATAGTGTTTAAACGCTTGCAAAAGAGGAATGTTGTTCCATTAGTAACAAGTATGTAGCAATTTTGGTATTGATGTATAAATAGTTGCTACTCAGTCACTCATGCGAGATTTCACTAACACCGATGACTGCATAAACTGACTGCCACTTAAAGCTGCCGTTCAGGCAATATCCTGCATGTGTGGTTTTTTTTTAATAAATCAGTTCTGTAGTAAGAAAAAATACTTTTAGCATTTTCTGTTTTAAAAAACAACAACTTTGAAAGACCAATTTTCTTGTATTCTATTTTTAAAAGCATGCTTGTTACCATAGCAACCATTTAAATTCCCCATATTTAAAGATGTCGCCAAACTTTGTCGATCACTAGACAGAGAACGAATTGACCGGCAGCTATGCAGTTCTTTAGGTAATTAGAGATTGCCCACATGAAACTATTGAAGTAAAAAAAAAACGGGAGCTTGAACTGCAGCTTTAATGTCACATAAGTAGCTGCTTATTTGTGATAGAAAGTATACACAATTTTGTATGCCAGCAGTCACAGTTTGGTTCATATCCCGCAGTGTTTTAAATCTTGCAAGGGGAGAATATTATTTTTCTAGTAGCCAATATATAGCAATTTCAGTGTCAATGCTTAATTCGTTGTTGTTCAATCGTTTATGCTAGATATTACCAACACCGCTATCTATATAGCCTGAAAGCCACTCAATACCACATAATTTGCTGCCTATATGTGGATAGAGAATATATATATACAATTTTTTGTGCCAATCTCAAGTTTTCAGGTACTAGTGCCTGCTAACCCTCTATTTCCAGGCACACTTAAGCGTGTGTTTATGCCTTCAGGCGCGGTTCAATGACTGCATCAAGTTATAGACTCAGTCGGAGCGTATAGCGATATATTAGTAGCTATTCTCGTCTTTCAGCTACCTTCAAGCACTTCCGCATCATGACATCATTACGTCGTACCACCTGACGTACATGTCACGCCTGTCGGCGCTTTCTCAAAGGTAGATACGCCCAGTCTTGAGAGTGGCACACAAAATTGTATATATATATATATATATATTCTCTATTTTACAGTTCACCAGCACATTAAAATGTGAATCTGAGAGCTGTGTATGCCTGGAGCTGCGTAGTGAGGTTCATCTCCGGAGGAACCCGCCTGTCCCGATTCTAGGGAGAAA